>NC_060894.1:7940000-8087500 GCF_014805685.1 Silurus meridionalis | reverse complement strand
ACAAAGAAATTTCCCCACTGTGGGACGAATAAAGGTATATCTTATCTTATCTTATCTTATCTTATCTTATCTTATCTATATATATATATATATATATATATATATATATATATATATATATATATATGTGTGTGTGTGTGTGTGTGTGTGTGTGTGTGTGTGTGTGTGTGTGTGTGTGTGTGTGTGTGTGTATTCAGATATAAACATACTATTTTTTCAAATGTATATGTCTGTAAAAATATATATTGTAAATAATATATATTGTAAATGTTTTTTTTAGCCACATATGATTGATAAAATTTTTGGTTTCTAAAACCAGCTTCACAGACGTCTAACATTCGAGAGAGCTGAACTGCTTAACTTGAGTATCATGATTTACCTGGATTTATACTTCTTACAATTACCGTTCAGAAAACACGATCAGTAAAAGAAAGTGTGGGATGTAAAGTGAAAAGAAGCACATCAGACTTCAGAGGAGACAGAACACAACTACAGCAGTACACAACTGCACTACACAACTCTAAACATTTATCAAGACACGTGAAGAAATGGAAGAAAAATAAAGCAGTGCATGATGATCAACATTGACTCAAGTACCTGGAAACTGTAGCAGTCATGTGTTGAACATTTAGCATACACTTCTTCCTTCTTAAGTGAGTTTGAATGAGTTACGATTACCAAGCAGATAATCTTCTACACATGCGCATTACATAACAAAGTTGTGGAGGATGAATGTTTTCTTTGGTAGCTTTAAAATGCAGACATCTATTAGCCTTTTAGTATACTGTCTTTTTCTATTCATCAGTGGAGAAATAACCACATAAATCATGAATAAGATAGTTAATGTTCTATGATGATACTTGAGTAAAATGAAGATTTAAAATAAACTGGAAGCATGTTTTATTGCTGAAATGTATCTTTATTTTCAGACGATTTTTTTGTTTCTTCAATCTTTTTCTATACAACTCATTTATTTTGAAAGATTATTGTGTGTCTTAGCAAGGGATGACAAATGGACTGAAAGTGCCTTATAAATATATCTATTGTAAAGAGTTGGTCAGATAAATAGAAATGTTAGTACTGTATCAATGTTGCTGTCAGGGAACCACCTGCCACGCCTTCCCTCAGCACCCAGCACGCTCACAGCACCTCACCCACTTACTAATCACCGTCACCTGTTTCCCATCATCTCTCCCCCTACTTAAGGCCCTCACTCTCATTTACTCATCGTCCGTTCTACAGTGCATTCTGGAGATCATTCATTGACTACCCATTCTATGGACTCTATACCTGTTTCTATTACAGACTACACCCGTTTTCCAGTATGGCTACTTCCTGGCTGTTTGTATTCTGATCAAAGATTAATAAACCTTGTTATAGTCACTTCGGTTTCGTCTGCTTGATACCAGCCTGACAATTGTGTACCAACTGATACTTAGAGCTCTAATATTGCCATTGTACTAAAAATTTAAGGGCATTCTGTGCATCGCTATTGTGTTGGGGTTTGCATGTACAGAATTAATGTTTTTGTATGTAGGTACTGTGGAAAAGTCTTAGGCCGCCACCTTTGTCATTTTAACATTAAAGTTTTAATGACCATTCATATTAATTGTTTGGTCTATTTATTCAGACACTAACATGATATACAGGAAATATTTAGACAAAATTAAATAAAAAAACATTATTTTCAGAGCAAAATTGCTTCTTTAGGCAAAATTCAGTATTTCTTTGCACTGTGCACATCTTGTACTGTTTTTTGGGATACTCTCTTGAACTTTTTAAAAATAATCTTCTGGTATATTATACCAGGCTACTTTCATCATTTCCCAGACTTCTTATTTAGATTTAGGTTGCTTTTATTTCTTTCTCTGTGATCCCATACTGCCTCTGTAATATTTAGGTCTGGGCTCTCTGATATCTGTCACTGTATTTCCCCACAAATATGATTTTTAGTGCATTAGCAGTGCGCTTGGGATTGTTATTATGCTGTTATTTTACTTTCCAGAAGGAATGGAACTTGTATGTACATTTCAGCATTCATGATCGCAACATTTTGGACAATATCGCTAATAACACTGGCAGATATGCAGCCCCAAACCACAACAGATTCTCCACCATGTTTTAACGAATGCCAAAAGCACTTTAATTTCTCTTCAAGTGTTGTTCTCACATTTTGTTGATGACTGGACACAATGGTTTTAAGCTTGGATTTGTTACTCCATACTACTCTTTTCCAGTGATCTTCATTACAGTATTTGTGAGATTTAGCATATCTTAGGCTTTTTACCCTGTTCGCCTACCATAAGAGTGTTTTTTTTTTATGCTATCCTTCTACAAAGACCATTCCTGATCTAGTTTCTTCAGACAGTAGAAAGGTCAACTTGGCAACCAGAAGAAGCTGACAGATGCTGAGCCAGGTCCTTGCTGGACAATTTCTGATTTCTTAAAGAAGAAACTCTGAGAAATTTCTCATCAGATTTTGAAAGTTTTTCAGTCTTCTGTTTGTCTATGACCTCTCCAGGTTTTCACTATTGCTCAAGGTCACAATAAATACTTGCCATTTCAGACTATAAAAGCTGTTTTTGCAGATTTTCAGCTTTTCAATACTGTATACAAATTTACTGTATTTTCTGGTAATATTCTACAAGGAGTCTGAGAAATAATTATTAATTATACATGGTAATTATACCATTGCTGAAACAACACACACTGACACACACATGCACACACACACACACACACACACACACACACACACACACACACACACACACACACACACACACATCGTCTTGTGCTATTACATATTTTTGAAGATGTACAATTTTGTTAACACGCAATCAATGCTGTTAGTTAACGTGCATTCTGGTAGACCAGTTTTTCTTTTTTATTAAAAATATAAATAAATGTAAAAAAAACCAGGCGAAATTAAAACCTTCAACTCACCACACATTTATTCATGATGTCCCTTTTTTACTCAGATATATAAAAAAAAAATAATAAACTTCACCGAAACATTATTTTTAATCACTAAACATTTGTTTTACTGATGCGGCAAGTCTCAAATCAGCACCAAAATCCGCTATGGTACACACATGCGGCAATTAAAACCATCCGTGTGGAAACATAGCAAAAATCCTTTTTGGTTTCCTGAGGATTTATGTAATTTAAAACACCATAATTACTATAAAACATTTACTAGAATATTTAGTTTTCATGCTCTATGTTCAGTATGGTTTCACTAATAATAAACATACAGTGGCAAGCATTCAAATTTGTCCGTGCCCATGTTTATTAGAGTAATAAAAAACTTTTCGAACAGAAAACGTGTGAATGAGTTGTGATTAATCAAAATGACAATCATGTGATTAATTGTTAATCACATGTTTTGTTAATTGTTAATTACGATTAAATATTTTATATATACATTTTTATATATATATATATATATATATATATATATATATATATAGAGAGAGAGAGAGAGAGAGAGAGAGAGAGAGAGAGAGAGGGCGCTTTTAAAACCTTTAGGAGGAGTAATCATTAACCTGTGTACAGCCCATGATCTCCATGTGGACCCATCAAACACCGGAGCAATTCAGCAGACTTAGAAATTAACCTGCTTGGCTTGTGTAGCATTTTGTATTTTGCTTCTGACCCATTACTGTTTGTAAAATATTTAGCTGGAGGCACTTCATGGGGCTAGAAAGGGAAGACCTTTTTTTTTGACAAATTCTTTCTTTCTCTTTCTTTCTATTTGACCTCTGTGACTTCTGTATGCTGAGCTGACACTATGCATTGTTTAAAAAACAAAATGTTCAAATATGAATGAACAGTGAGGTTTTTTTTGTTCTTCACTCTAAATTCAACGTAGTACTGATTGATGCAACAAAAAAGCATCCACCCCTTCTTTAACAAGATTGAGTTTGAGTACTGAAGATGTTAAGCACCCCAAAGAGTGCAAATAGTTATTTCTGGCGGTAGGGGCAAAGTCTCTTTCTTCCCTGTCAATCACACAGACACTAGCCAATCATGGGCAATTGAGAGGCCTATTAAAATGAGTCTTTGTGTGTCCTGGAGCAAGCAAGCTACAAGAGAGATTTAGTATAATGTGCATTCTATTCATGTGATAATTATATTTGAAGGGATTTGTAGTGCGTAGACCTCACAATATTTCATTATTTAGAACAGGCACACCAAATAAAAAACATTAAGGTGTTACAAGTGGCATTAAAAAAGATAGACATATTAAAAAAGAAAGCCTCAGATCTCAATTATACTTTTCTAGATGTCAAGAGGATACTTGATCTCCTGAGCAGCAGAATTACAGAAACCCAAAGTGACCGGCACTGCAGCACCGGTGATGTGATAGTGAAAGGAACAGTGCTCAGCTGGAATCTATACACTCTCTACTACACTGGGAAATCTTTCGCCTGATGCCAGGACCCAGCACAAATAAGGGCATTCTGCCATGATTGCTCTCATTTACAATTGACAAGCTAAAGGAAAGCAAGGCTAATTATGACAGTGCTCAGCTGCTGAATAGCCCTTGATGAAGTTAATCACCAGTAATCCAAAAAAAAACAGGTGTCGGAGCACTTTGCTGAGCTCTCCTCTTAAATGAGATATTCAGGGCCGCGAGCTTGGTTCAATTGTCTGTTTGCTGTCTCTGCCCCAGTCATCTGTGCGTCTTTACCCCCTCAGAGCGACAGCATGGATTCCAGCGAGATAATGACACGTGGAACAATTTTGGCAATCTGTTAATAGACCTCAATGGTAATGTTCCATTTAAGCATAGACAATGAAGCACTCGCTAAATGAACACAAGCTGAAGCAGATTTAGAGAATGCGTTTTTTTCCCCTTTCAACTCAGTGAAATGAAATTATTGGGTATTGTATATAACCATTCAATATACTTAATTTTTAGAGCCTATATTTAGAATCAGCATTTTTACTTTACATCAGTGTACTTACTAATACTATGCTGGTTTCAGGAACCATCTATCACAATTTCTGTGTTTATTGATGAATTAGTTTAATTTAATGTTGTGGAATATTTGTGAGGAAGAAACAAGAAAGGGTCTGTTCTTATTTTACATTCTATAAACAATCGTACAGCTATAAACAATCGTTCATTCACAGAATCCCTCCACCCCCTTGATTGTAATTTGAAAAAATGCAGCTTGTTGTGTTACTAAGAAGTCCTAAAGACTATCCTGTGACAAAAAATATCCTGTTACAAAGCTTTGGAGACTAGAGACTTTTGTATTAATAACATGCAGGATTCTTTAAATTTCAAAGATCAACTGTCAGCCGCACGTCAAGTCCCTGTAAAGGCACCGACTTATCAAAAATATTAGGACATTGATATAAACAGCATCTTAGGAACTGAGTTGCAGAATAGAGAATCCTGAAACATTGTGGTTATAATGAGAATTAAGGAATCATAAGTGTAGAGGTATAACCTGGTATATTTTCTTTCTGGAACCATACATTATCTGAAGAACATCATGCATCATTATGGCTGTGTGTCAACCAGGTCACAAACTAGTAGTGTGAGGTGTAAAATTTATGCATTAATAATGAGCTGTACAAATGCTTTTGCCTACATTTTTGCACAGGGAAATGCATTATCAAATGAATTTTCAAAAATCAAAAAAAAAAAAACCCACTAAAACACTGTATCTTTAGTGGACATTATCACCTCACAATTAGGTTTTTTTTTCTGTTCCTTTTTTTTCCCACTATAATTGATTTCTTTGTGAAAGACTTGGCAGGCTGCCTCAAACCGTACACCAGAAGTCGAATTTATATTCGCTCACTTCAGCAAAGCGTGAGAACTGCTGGCAAAAATCTGCCAAGCACTGCGTCTGGCAGAGTTGTGCATTTGGCATCTGAGGTTAGTCTTCTGTAAAACTCTTTAATTTAGACAAATTATCAGTTTTAATAAAATAGTGCAGTTTTAAAGAAAAGGTAGGGCACCTACGAAATCACTGGCTATTTGGTGTACAAGCAGACACTGAGCACACACTTTATTAGTCTTTATATATATATATATATATATATATATATATATATATATATATATATATATATATATATATAATCTGATTATAATATAGGTCAGTAGATAATAAATTATTTTTATTTATTATTTATTAAAATAAAACAAGCTGGCTTTTTAAAGTGAAGTGAATTATAGAGTTTACATGCTTTATACATGTAAAAGGGCTTTTAAGTGTAAACAAGACGATGTCCTAATACATAGGTGTGAAGTTACATTTATTTAGATATTACTGAATGGCCATCATATCTTCTCATTTTTATCATTGCCTGTTTTTACAAAACTATGTTACTTGTTTTTATGGCCTATGAAATAGGTCATGTGATCACTCAGTCAGATCAGCGCATTTTGTTGTACAGTTGGTTTAGTACTTGGGTTTATTTTAGTTATGGTTAGATTATGTTAGTACACAACATAATTCAAATCACTAAGTATAAAATTCTTTTTTCTAAAAAGATGCTGATCTAAACACTAATGAATCCTTTGAGACTGAATTGAATGCTGTAGCTGTTAATAAAACACCCAGGGATTATTCTGAGTGCTTGTCTGTGCTTGGGTTATGATTTGTCCCTGGAGGTTTGATTTAAAAAAAATCTCCTTAGGCTGCAGAATTCGCCTAAATAATGTCAACAAACTATGTCTTAGTGGACAATGAGTGCACTAGGTAGGGTTTAGAAGCCATTACTTGTGGAGATGTAAAGTATATTAGGGGATTTTCAGGGTGTGTAATAAGGAGCAGGTCTGGAGGATTATCCCGAGCTCCTGTGCGAGGTATTTATTTAGATTTTTTGGTTGTAGTGATAAAATTCTCTCTTGTAATGCAATTATAGCTTTTGGCAGATTTGTTTATTCTGCATAATCTATTGTATCGTGCAGTTGAAACCTACATGAAGGCATTGTAGAGTTCTGGGCTAATAAACAGTATTTGTTTTTTTTTGTTTTTGTAGATCTGTATTTCTTCTACTTCTTCTTCTTCTTCTTCTTCTTCTTCTTCTTCTGTTAGAAAAGGCACTCCTCTTGTAATTTTTACAATAGTTTGCAGCTCCACTCCACTTCTCATGTCTCTCAGTTCAGTTTATCTGTCCTCTGAAAGCTGCAAGATTGTTGAATGTTGATTTTTATAAAGAAATTGTAACAAATTTCTAAATGCACCGAACTCTTAGATCACATAAACGGACCTGTTGAAGCTATAAATTCCCATACAAGGTCTGTCTGATTCTATCCCTTTCTTTCTTTCTTTCTTTCTGCTTGGCTATAAAGTACACACTATAAGATTACTGTATTTAAACAGCGTCCCTTTCGATCAAATCTTTACGCGTCTCTGTTTTCTAAACCCAGGGCCACGCCACGTGCCCTTGCTAATTTTTTTCCAGCTGTTAAAGTTCCACGTGAGTTGTCGCGTGTACCTGGGTGCAATAAGTAAAATGTATAGACAAAAATCAAGATTCTCTTACCTTGGCCTCGCGAGCTCGCCAGAGAAGCGGCGACGACGAGCGCGAGGATGAGCGCGTGGGACCGGTCAGCACTTCTCTCAGGCATGACCGTTGGATTAAAGCGCATCCTTTAATTCTCGTCGTGTAATGTCCTCTGGAAAATGCTAAACGTCCCGGAAACGATGCGAAGCGTAGCGTATTTGCTCGAAAACCAGACTGATCCAGGAAATACAGAGAGAGGACGATAGAGAGTTTTAATCGCGGCAGCGCGATAAGCGGATTGCGCTCGCGCAGAGTAAGAGGCTGGAACAGCGCGTGCGAGATTCAGCGCGGACGAGGACAGTTTGCGTTTCTTACATGGACCGGCTGCGCTGTACCTCTCGCGCTCTGTCGCTTCAGCACCACGGACAGATCCTCAGATCCTCGTTTGCTCGCGCGAGCAGATCTCAGCACCCCGGTGCACCTCCTCGCGCTCAGTCGCGGCCACTTGAGCAACTTTCGAAAAACAAAGCGGGAAGAAACGGGGGCTATTTATGGAGCGCGAGGCGTCACATGCGCACATGATCGCTGTCGCCTCTTACGTGTGGGAAGTGTGCGGACAGAAGCGCGTGACTTGGCGCCGGTAAGAGTTAACGTGCGGCTTTAGCGCGTGAGTATTACCGACAAACGAGCACATCATGTAGCATGAAATAAAGCAATGTAAGACTTGATGTAACACCGTTAGAGAGGCTTTAACACCGTAGCTGTTAATTCAGCAGTGTAGGTGTTGGGAAGAAAGTGGGAAGCTTCACAACCACCCACTCTCGGGATCACTGTCTGTGTATTTTTTCTCTGTCTCATGGGTTTTCTCCGGGTTCTGCGGTTTCCTCCAATCTTTTAAAAATCCATCAAATTTGCCCCTAGGTATCACTACTGTTACCATAATCACTATCATCACGCCCATGATTACCAACCTCACCCTTGTCATTACTATAACCTCCATCACCACCATGATCACTACTAACACCACTACTACCATCCTCACTTTTATCATCCTATAACCATCATCACCACTACCATTATGAAGATCATCACCTATTTCAGCTATTTTACCAAGCACTGTATAATACGTCCTTCTAATAGGTCAGAATGTGTTACCTTTAACAGCAGTAGAAGGATAAATAGCAGTAGAAGTATAATCGTTGCTGTAAATACATATAAATTGTTTCTATAGTAACAACTAATTCACAGGGAGTCATTTGACATCAATTAACAATTATATTTTTCAGGTTGCTATGGTCATGATGGCACCAGAAGAACAATTATTTATAGAAGGAGATGTAACAGTGAAAAGAAAGAGTAGAAGACAAACCACTCTATATAGTGTAGCACAGTATAATCATGTTACTGGTCATTTAGTATAATCCAATTACATCTCTATCTGCATCCTAAATAATGCAATTCTTTAAAAAAAAATCTTACTGTACATGAACATGTGATTCATAATTGTAGCATAGGAGTTAGATTTATGTTAACAGCATGACCAACTAAAATTGCTTCTCTTTACAGCCATGTTGAGCATAAAGGACTATCAGAAGCATATTGAACCTTTTAAGGGTAAAAAAAAAAATTCTTTATATTTCCTACCCCTGAAAATATGCATATGAATAGCACTGTTGAAAAGATATAAATGAATAAAATAACTCACAGGAGAAAAAAATCTCAACTTTGTCATTCTCAGATACACCACTCTCTTACAGGTGCGCACCGAATTGTTTTTAGACACAAATTATTATTTTCATTTGCAAATGCCTCCTAGGGAATTTAATTGTATTTTTTTCCCAAATATATGCAAAAAAACTAGTCCAATACAAAACACCACAGTCCTGACCAGGAAGGCACTAAGGATGAATGAATGAATGAATGTATCATGTTTATAGACATTTCTTTGTCCAATATCTAAGCTTCATCTCTGACCACACATCATTCATCAGTCATTTATTCAACATAATAAAAATGTAATTAGTTACATTTCTAGAACACATGCAGTCTATGACAGTATACAGTATGCATACTTCATCTTTGATGCTTTAACATTAGTAAATAAGAGCATTTTCTACAACAGCAAAACAAGATATGAATGATTTTGCGATGCCAAAGGACATCTGTGCATTGCGAAGGTGCTAGATTTGTTGATTGTGGCATGAACAATCTTGACATACATAAAGTCAAAGTAACTCCCCATGTCCCTTAAGCAAACAAGCGTCTCTGTACATACACCAACATTACGATGGGTTTCTGGTCCATTAGCCACTCTCATTATCCTTCCCATGATTAGACTTAACAAACATAACCTGCTAACCGCAATCAGCTCTGCTGGGTCTTTGTGTCGTTAAAGAAAGACTTCTTCTTGGGTAATGAAAATCAGTGGCGTGAAATGAAATGACCACCGGTTGAAGGTAGCCTAATGAAGTTATCATCAGCGGTTTAGCTGTGTGATCATATTGTTTGAACAGACAGCTGGAAATTCATTTAGTGCACAATTAAGGTTCATGAGTTCCCCTAAAGGGAGGTTAACAAATGTTAAAACTTAATGGAGAGGCAGTGTTTTATTGACTGTATAAAGAATTCAGAAGAATTAAAGTTGCTGGTACAAAAAGATATTTTTGTGAAATGATCCAGGCAATATGAGGCTGACACTGGTGAACTAGTTCAGCATTGCCACTCAATAAATCGGATTTCTACACTGAAAAATACAAAGAAGAATTAGCAAATACGCAAAATGTGGTAAACCGGCTAATTTTGCACATTAAAGACATTTCAGTGAAAGTACACGTTGTTCTTCCTATGATCTTACGAAAATTCATATAATGCAGCCTCCTGGTGGAACATTCCAAAAATTTTCTTGTAGCAGGGTTAAATGAAAATCATAAAACAGATATCGTATCACAGTTGATGTTTGGAGTTGAGTATTAAGCATGTTTTAAGCATGTTGTATTTCTGAAAATATGGAATGTTTTAAATTTCAAGATTAAAGGGGAAGGGGCAAGAATGCTGTGTTCGGGTGTATAGAAGTAAAACATACATATATGTTGTTGTGAAAGGCACTTCATCTTCATCACTTCATCAATGTAAAAATTGTGAATGTTTCATGAGTGAGACATGAAATGGTGCCATAGTTTTTGAATCTCATATGCACTGTTATGCATAAATTGCACATCTTCAAATATATGTAATAGCACAAGACGTGTGTGTGTGTGTGTGTGTGTGTGTGTCTTTCTTGTTTCACAGCCTGAAATGTGAACCAGGCCTCATGTCCTTCCTGAGCCACCAGTCTTATTTGTCTCAATAAGCTCACATCATGGGCTCATGGAGCTTGATTAAATCACCCTGTTTCTTTTCTCTTTCTCTCTCTCTCTCTCTCTCTCTCTCTCTCTCTCTCTCTCTCTCTCTCTCTCTCTCTCTTTCTCTCTCTCTCTCTCTCCATCTACATTTTCATTTGTAATGCTGGATGGATTGCTCAATGTGTCCTGATGAAGTCATTCTGGCTGCGCATACCATCTGGCAGAACAAGGGAATTGAACACTATTACTCCCAAACCCAAATTTTCACCTCACTTCGGCTTGCTGATAGCCTCATTTTACATTAGCAGTGTTTTCTTTCCCCTTCTTCTTTTGTGTTTTTGTTTGATTCCTCAATTATCGTACTTTCCAAATGGGTATTTATAGAACCACGCTAAAATTTTAACACTGCTGTTCTTATTTTTTGGCTGCACACTTACATGTGACCTTTATAAGAAAAGTCATCAGTGGATATGTAAAAGAAGCTCACATGGCTGACTAGAAGAATTCAACTGTTACCCTGTCAGTTATTTAGAAATTGAGAGAACTTATTCTGTCATGGCCTATTCTCAGCAGGAAATCGAGTGCAGTAGATACAACATGAGTGCATTCACTGGAGAATTTTGCCCTGTATTGGGTTCACCGCAAGACTGACCCTCATATTACCAGCGTACACCTGCTCCCCACAACACACCGAGATGGACCGAAAATATCACTTCCTGACCTGAAAACCGGCATACCTTACAACTGACAAGAATTCTTTCAATTATTATTAACCTTATCCTTATTTATAAGGACTAAATTAGCATGTAAAGATATAATCTCCTTGCCAAATCCTTTTGGGCTTTTCCTGATATAAATAAAGTGAGATATGCCTCATCTTACCTTAATAACAGCAGTAGTCCTGTCAGCTAAGAATGACACCTGGTGTTTTGGGATGAGGCTTCCTGTCATTTTGTGTCCACTCTTTTTCTGACTGAGTGAAATTCAGCTACAGTTCATGGTGCTATTCTGGTGCTTTACCTGCTGGTTGAAATAATCCCTCAAATTCTTGATGGATTCTGGTGAGTTTCCGTGCAGGTCGAAATGCCCCGCTGTTTCATCAGGCTCATCAAACATGTCATTATTCTTAGAACCTTTTAAGTAGTATTTCAGGAAGAAATAAATGAATTCATTTAATAAATCCTTAGCATATCAGGAAATAATGAAGTGTATAGATTAATAATTAAGTTCATGCATGGTGTGAAATAAAGGACACAGGTCCCGGATTGTCAATGGTATAGACACAACTCCAGATCATTTATTCAGATTTACTGATCAAGAATAAGAGGGAAAAAAAGACAAGAATAAATTGGCAAGATGTCTTTTTTATGTTTTTTATACCAGGCATTGTCCCTAGGGATATTATTCGATTACTAATTACAAATCAGTGGCCAAAGCAATAAATCAAAGATATTAGGCAAGTAAAAAATGCTGTGACCTACCAAAGTCATTCCTCCAAGTTGATTGTGATGAATGTGTCTCCTGAAGGTGGAATTTCATATACATGGGCAGAGACAAGAACTGGGGGGCTAATCTTATTTGTAGTTCATCAGTAGAACCCATTATCTACCCTTTGCTGCTGCAGATCTAGTTAAGAAAAATTATGGACCTGGTATTTTCCAGTCTTTGGCCCCCTGGATAGTAACACCTGTCCTTACATATGTTTCAGATTTTATATCTTCATCCTTCAGGTTTAATACTGTTTCACTCACTGTTCGTTCTCAGTGGCATGTTTCCAGCATTCTCCTGGATACTCACTGATTTATGTTAAGCAGTAATTTAGTAGTGCTGCCACAAATTATGTGGTATGTTAAATCATTTATGGTAATATTTTGGAGGATGTTGCAAGCTGATAGTTTGGAGCATATGCAAAGCTTTGGACTGTCTACACTTGGCCATATGCTGAATACTTCCTACTGTGTGATGGATGTCTGTTACTAATGACATAAAGCTACAAGGGTCACAGGTTTTTACTGAAAAATGAAATAATGCAAATGAAGAAAAACAAAAATATATTCATACATAGAATGAAAAAATATAACATTAACTATATAATTAATACTAAAAATGATTATTTTATAAAAAACATTACCTACTGAAAGATATGTTATACTTAAGTGTAATATGGTTTTACACCAAATTTGTGTGCAAAAATATCATTAAAAGATAAAAAGAAAAATGATATTGAACAGAAAGGCCTTGTAAAATATGAATAATTGAGTAATTTTATTTAATCTGCTCTTTTTTCCCCAAATTTTCACACATTTAATGTAATTTGCATATTTAGATTTGGCAACACCTATTTGGATTAATGCATCAATTTAAAAGGCAACCGTTAAAATAAATTGAGGCAATAATCATACATTTTGACTATATAAAGAGGGACAGACAACTGGCATGTTAAAGAATAATCCATAGCGACGTGAATTACTTGTAAGTCTGAAATGAAATGAAAATCATTTGCAAATCAGGACCAGAACTATCGGATTCTGAAAAGTCATTCTCTATGTATCACCGGACGCTAAATTGAATCGTATTGTAGCTGATTCATTTAAATATCAAATTATTTCTTTATAAATCTTGTGGAAGCCTGCTTGCTGTATAAGCCAAAATATTATATTCTGCATGCATTATTTAATTGATGTTTTATCCTTTTTGTGCTCAAGTCAGCATGTTTTTTCGCTGGTTTCCTCCCAACTCCAAGTAAGAGGTGAATCTGTTACACTAAATCACCCCTAAAAGTGATTGTATGTATTCCCAGTGTCTTTTTTCTGAAATACATTTTGGACCCTGTCCAGGAAAAATAAATGCAGATGAAAATGAATGAGAGAGTATCCTGGTAATGTTATAAATATACATTTCTTGGCAGCTTTCTTGGACACACCTACCTAGTTGTTCCACCTTGTAGTTAGAGACTAAAGCTCACTGTCCTGTTAGCCCACTCATCATTCCCCTCCATCTGTCCTTCCCTGTCCAGAGAGAGGCTTCCCATAGTCTGCCTGACCTTGGCTGAACAGCGGATGTCGGTGTGTCCTCTGACGATGCCTCAGTAGCTGCGGGCTGAGACACTGCACTGACGTGATGTGTGTTGTGCTCTTCTAACCTTGACAGCTGTCGGTTTTTTTATATACACCTGGCTGTCAACCGGCCAGGGATCTTGCAACCGTTTTTTTTCATTCGAAAACATGCAAATTATACTAACAGATGTGAGATAATTAGACCTGGGGTTTAAATTATGTTGTTTATTGGTTTTATTCAATAGGTCACTTGTAAAGTTGTTGTTGTTGTTGTCAAACAGTTGATATTTATTATTCAGATCAGCATGCATCACATCACCAAGTTTGGTTGATTACTTTCCTTTACAGAATCCTTGCAGAAGTTTTAATCCCTTCATATTGCCTCCAAGTCCACATCACAAAATTGTGTCTGCATTTCTGATTTCTGTGGAGTCATGTATTAGTCAAACACTGACTGCATTAACACACACAACAGACTGAATGGAAACTCCTCAGGCCAGTTTGTTGTGTGTGTGTTGTGGCTGTAACTCATACACTACTGCAGCCTGCTGGTTTTTCCGTAACTCACCTAATCATTCATTCATGCCTCAGTCTTGGAGCTGTATGGATTAGGAGAGAAAAAAAAACATGCTTTATGGCTCAGGACAACACTGCTCCAGCTTAAAAACGCGTTTAGATCGAGAACACCAAATAATGAATCTCAATTTGCTCTGTTGGCATCATCTGTATTGTTAATATAAATCATAACACCTTTTTTTGTGCGTGTCGCTTGATGGAGTTCAAAATAACAGAAAATCTACTTAACATTTCGATTTATGTTTTTGTGTTTACATATGTTTATTGTAGCCTAATCCAATTATTATTAAAAATTCTTTTTATTCTGCTCAGGAAGATAAAAGGTCTTGAGTGAGATGAGTATTGATTAAAAAGGAATCCATCAGAGAATTTTGTATTTGAATTTAAAAGGAAAATCCTCCTTTAAATGTAAGAGGGTTAGCAGAAAAGGTTAGCAGTTATCTGCTTTCTGATATAAAAGTAGCATACACTGCAAATGTTGGATGTTTTAAGTATACTACATTGCTATGTTCTGGGGTATCTTGGTTCAGCTACCTTGAAATGAAATGATGAGCATGATGGAATTTTGAGGCTCGGAATGCAGTTTGAGCAGAGTGTACAGGTGAGGAGCTGACAGAGCTAAACAGACTAAAGAACTTACTAGGTAAAGATGAAGTGACAGCTAATTCTCATTAGTGCTGGTAGTTGAATTGCACTGTAGGTAATACAAGAAACTGCTGACCAAATAACTGATATAACTGAACTAATAATATACAAATTTAGATAAATCTTATTCAATTATTATAAAAGTTAATCATTAAATAGGCTGTGTACCACTGATTATTACTTATCAATATTAAGTAATAATAGAAGCATGGAAGCATGGAAGCATGGACGGATGGAAGCATGGACGGATGGACACATGGAAGCACAGGGACGAGAGAGGTAGGAAGGAAGTCCGGGTGATCTTTGGTCATAACTGGTAGATCGGACCATGAGTGAAGGGGAATAGGGACCTTATAAAAGGGACAGGTAAATGGAGGACAGGTGTAGGTGATCAGTAGGAGTAGGTAAGATGTAGGTGATTTGTAGGAGGGAGAGGCTGAGTGAGAGTGTGAGCATTGGAGATAGGCATGACTGGTGGCTCCCTGACATGTTGTTCTCAAACATTTATGCTACTTTTAGCTAATACACACACACAAACACACACACACACACACACACACCTCACATACTGTATATACTTTTAGGTGACCCATCACAAATTTTTGGACAGCACAGAATTCCTCATTTCTGTTTATTTTGAAAGTTAATAAAATAAAAAAAAATAAAAAAGACAGATAAAGATTGAACAACTGCTCCTGTGGCATCATTAGCTGGTAGGTTAACATCATTTGGAAAACTGAAATCAGCAGCACATCTCAACTTTGAGTCTTCCCATAGAAGTTTTTTTTCTCAGAACAATTTAATTGTTCACATTCTTGGTACTACAATAAAACCATAAATCATCTATAAATGTCAAGGATGCGGTGAAGGTAGGCAGTGTTTATTAGCTTTTTCCACTTAAGACATTTCCATTGTAGATCATTCTGTGAATGCAATATTTAGTTCTGAGAAGTTTGTGCACTAAAACACTAGAAGAATCTAAGTCAATCAGGAAGAACAAGTGTCTATCAAGCTAAAAAAATCTTAGTTTCAGCATTAGCTCTCAGCCTCTGATATCTGTTTTGACTACAAGCTGCAGGAGCTTTGAAGTTTTGTATGTCACTGGCTTGGGACTCACAATTTTAGGTGTTTAAAAAAGTGTTAAAAGTGTTTAGGAAAACACTTTTATTGAGCTCTTTTGGAAGAAAAACAAGTAAATACTAGAATCTATTATTAATGCATAGATTGACTGCTACATGATATGTAAGCAAAATACAATGTGTTGCTACAACCTACTGCATGTATATATATATATATATATATATATATATATATATATATATATATATATATATATATATATATACAATGGTACCTTGACCTACGAGTGCATTAATGTACGAGTTTCCGAGGTACGAGCGGTCACTCGGTCGATGTTTTGCAAAAAATTTAGGTACGCATTCGAGATGCCGCTGCTAGATAGCGAAGCGAAGCCAGAAAGCGAAGATTGTAACCAAAATTAAGATAAGCAAAGAAGAAAAAGTAAAAAATAAAAGTGATACGTAGTGCACAGTAGTGATAGTAAAAAACGAGTTTTCCCTTTGCCTCCGCTTATCGCCTCTATCAATCCCCCCGCCCCCCTCCGCCCAGCGTTTTCGTTAGATCAAGTCGTCTCTTCTCCAAGATAAATACACTGAATAAAACCTTATTATATCTTTACATACTCTTTCTATTATGTTTGTATACAAGATTTGTTATTTAGAAAATGTATTTTCCTAATTTAATAACATGAAACATAAAAACAAGGTGTCATTTTGAGATTTGGAAAGGATTAATGCCATTTTAAGTATTTTCAATGGGGAAAATTGATTCGATGTGCGAGCAAATTGAGATACGAGCTCGTCCACGGAACGAATTAAACTCGTAGGTCAAGGTACCACTGTGTGTGTGTGTGTATATATATATATATATATATATATATATATATATATATATATATATATATATATATGCAGTGGTGTAAAAAAGTGTTCCTCCAATGTGGCTGAATTACAACAATAGATGAGTGGACCAAAATTCCTCCACAGCACTGTAACAGACTCATTGCAAGGTATCGCAAACGCTTAATTGCAGTTATTAGGTTTAGGGGCAAACACTTTTTCACAAAAGGCCATGTAGTTTTGAATTTTGTTTTCCCTCAATAATAAAAATCTTCATTTAAAAGTTGCATGTTGTGTTCACTTGTGTTATCTTTTACTAATATTTAAATTAGTTTAATGATCTGAAACATTAAAGTGTGACAAAAATGCAAAAAATAAGAAGGGGGCAAACACATTTTCACACCACTTTTTTGTCCTAAAATGTGATCTTCTAACACATTTAGCCAATACCTGCTTTTTTTTTTTCTTTCTTCTTTTTTTATTATTAATGGCATTCATTTGACAATCTGACAAACTGTTCTGTCATTAATGTTCAATAGGCAGTGATGTGCACTGAGACTTATCCAGAAACAACCTGTCACCTAATGGAGTGACTTTTGTTGGATTGAAGCTCTTTAGATGTCCTCGAACTTGTTGAGTTATTGTCTCATAAAACTTTAATGGTAGCTGATGGCGAAGTCAAGCAGCGTGCAGAGACGGCAAAACTTGCTGACTTTTTTAATGTTCTGAAACGGAGCTAAAAGGTAATAGATGGCATAAAAAAATTATTTGTGACAGTTTGCTGACACACACCCCTGGTGATTATTAAAATGGTCTTTCATATAAACAATACAAATTTATGTTTACATTATTCATGTTTCCTGTTCATCTGGCAATGTTCCGTAGAGAGAAATATGAATGTAAGTACACAGTTAGCTGAAGTTGACAAGGAATGCATTGATTGTTTTGGTTGGTAGGGTTGTTGTTGTCAAAGTTGTAAATAGTGTAAAATAGCATTAAAAGAAAATTGAGCTGCAATGATTAATTGGCAAAACAAATTACACTGATAATAATTAATACATTGAAGCTGATGTTGATTACTTAACCAATCAAAATCTTAAATTATATGAAGTATGTTGGATAGAGGCAATTTGTTTTGCTAGACTTTTCATTTATCTGTTTTTTTATCTAAGAACTGCTGCTGTAATCTTAAAGACAGTCTTGTATTCACAATAAATACTATTTTTCTAGACATACTGTACAGTATGTCCATTCAGTAATGTTGCCAGAGGACATTTTGAGTAGATTCCTGGAAAATCTATATGATCATGTGTACCATGTGTACTACATACAGGTCATTTCCATGTACACTGACTAAGCATTACTAGGTCATATATCCATAATATACTATATAGAGAAACATATTGTGATACCCTTTCTAGCCATATGTGGCTCTTCTCCAAACTATTACCATAACGCTGAAGGCACACAGTTGTATAAATGTCTCGAGATGCATGGGCATTACATTTTCCCTTCATTTGAACTAGGAGACCCAAAACTGTTCCAGCATAACAATGCCCCTCTGCACAAATTCAATTCAATTCATTTTTATTTGTATAGCGCTTTTAACAATGAACATTGTCTCAAAGCAGCTTTACACAGATAATGTGGCGATTAAAAGTAAATATGTTCTTTGTAAGTAAGTTTGTCCCTGATGAGCAACTGTGGCAAGGAAAAACTCCTCGAGATGGCATAAGGAAGAAACCTTGAGAGGAACCAGACTCAAGAGGGAACCCATCCTCATCTGGGTTGCACCGAGTGTCCATCTCCATCACAAAGCCAGCTCCATGAAGATAAAGTTTACATGGTTAAAGTGGAAGATCTTGAGTGGTGTTGAGGCTTTAACCTCAACACTATTAAACACCTTTGGGATGAACTGGAAAGCTGACTACACCCTACTCCTCGCCCTTTATCAGTACCTGACTTTACTTAGCTGAATAAGCACAAATCTCCACAAGCACTCCAAAATTTTATGGAACATCTTCCCAGAAGAGAGGAGATTATTATAACAGCAGTGTGTAAAACGATGTTCAAAAAAATCTTATGGTCAGGTGTCCAGTATCTTTTCTCCATATATTGTATGTCACATTTCATCTTTCACCTAATCCTGGGTTAGATAATCAATAACTTGACTTAAACCCCAATGTGTCCCTTTAAACCTTATCTATATTTTTATCAGTCTGCATTTTAAACGCAGGCTTTCTCTTATTTTAGTTTTAGCAGAAGATATAAAACAGTGAGAGCTTCCTAGAGTGTCATTACACTGAATGAATGGTGAAGGTCCTCTTTAACATAATATTTATAAACAGTGACAGATAAAGTGTGACTGTAGGAGATACACTGCTAATATTTGTATTGCTCCAACTTTTCAAGTAAAACTAATCCAGTCCAAACAGGGCTCAATTCACAATCTGCTTACACTCAGTACTGAGCGTCTTTCCTCTTTCACACCTGCATACAGTATTCATTTATAATCATTACACTCAGAAGGAGAACGATTTCCATTTGGACTTTCCCTGTTACTTGTCCTCTCTGCGGTCCTTTCTGATCTACATACAGATTTCTTTAAAGCTGCTTTGTGGCATGGTATATGGTTAAAGGTCTTAATAAAAAATGCAATCGCTTTAAACAGAGTTGTTTGCAGTGCTGAAGCTTGTTTTGTTGCACTATAATGTGGTGCTGCGAGTTTTGAGAAACTGAGCCTTCATAGCTGACAGATGGTGATTCTGGAGATTTAGCAGGGGGAAAGAGCCATACTGAGAGAAAGAGACACACACACACACACACACACACACACACACACACACACACACACACACACACACTGGAGCTGTTCCATCTGTACGTGTGGAATTGGCCTTCACGGGAAAAAAGAAATCAGTGTTTATATTTATCCACTGCACTCCTTACCAACCTCTAAAAATCTACAAAAACAACACTGTTGTTTTTTTTATCACCCTCACAATATCTCCCTCTCTGGGTCTTAACCGAAAGAGTGAAAACACACTCCCAATAATATTGGCACTTAGCTTGTAAATCTTCATGCATCTTCTAATTGATGAGGATCAATAATTAAACAACATAAAAACGATAGCCTCATGAATAAATGAATATGCAAAGTTTTGATGCTTTTTTTCTCACTTGCTTGATATGCGAGTGTGAATTTAAAAGTTCACTTAGCATATGTCTGCAAAATTGAATATTCATGAGTTTTGGACTTCCAGCTAAGAATAATCACACAAATTTATAATAGGGTGACATCAGAGAATTTCCACAGGGGTACGCTGGAGCCTATGAGGCTTTTTTTGTTGTTGTTGTCGTTGTTGTTTTTCTGTACCGTCTCCATCTGCCTGTGTGGGCAGAGGAGCGGTGGCTCTGCTTCTTGTTAGGTGCGTGAAAAGGGTGAGAAAATAACAGTAATCTAATCCTGTGCTACGCCTGGCGTGTTAGAACAATACGCTGATCGGCTCTGCAAAGAAAACACCATGACAGCATAATGGCTCCTATTCACATGGTTTCACACACAACCGATTGTATCAGTGCTGCTGTTTGCTTGCTGTCTGATCGGCTGCACGCTCCATGTCAGGTTTCTGAACGTAAATTATGTAGAACCTTGACAAACCAGGTCACACACAGAGAAACCAGTCCTGTCTAATTACTGAGTGATTTGCTGATAGACCTTTCTTTCTAGTCTCTCTTGTTTTTATATTCTATGTTTTAATTGTGAAATATCTGCCATGAAGACCATTTCTGCGTTTCTGCATTTCCTAATCATTTCTGACTAGGTAGTCTGGTAGCATTTGCATCTTTTGTGTGAAGAAAATATTGATTGCCCAACACACAAATCTCACTGTCCTCATCTCCCCAAAGAGAACTGGAGAATTATTTGGCTCAGAACCACAGGTTGCATTTAATTGCCAATCACTGCACACCTTGACAATGATGGAACTGTGATGGATGGACATTCGGTGCCTCCTAGATGAAGATGGGTTCCCTTTTGAGTCTGGTTTCTCTCAAGGTTTCTTTCTCATGCCATCTCAGGGAGTTTTTCCTTGCCACTGTCAGCACTGACCATCGCTCATTAAAGACAAATGTACTATTGAAGGAGCAAACTTTTATACCCGGTTTATCGCTGTAAAGCTGCTTTGAGATGATTGTCCATTGCACAATCAAGGTCACGCAGCAAGCCTTACAGGCCTTAGACATGTGGAGAGATCCTGGGTTCCTTTTACAGGGCCCTATGTTGGGGGCTTATTGTCATTGCGTAACGTTTACAAATGGATGCCTCTCTCACGGGTTGATCTATGGAAAGGGCCCCATCTTTCATGGCACATCAACTGATTGGAGATGCAGGCCGTGGTTCTAACATCGAAGCATTTCCTCTCAGACCTAAGGGACCATTATTTGCTGGTCCGTACGGACAACACACCGGTGTCTCCCTTATCAACCACCAGGGGGATCTGCGTTCTCGCCTCCTTTACAAGCCGGCATGGCAGATTTTTTCAAATATTTTTACTATTGCGGCTTATCGTGCTCCGCTTGCCGAGCAATCACTAGGGAAAAACCTGTGACATGTTACCTCTGCGGGGTTTGACCCAGTGTGCCTGTATGGGACATGGCCATTGTCCTGGAGGTCCTGTCTGATCCTCCCTTCAAGCCCTTGTTTAAGGTGCCCTTGAACGTTTTTATAATCAAGTTTTTCTTCTGGCCATCTAGAGGGTTGGGGACATTCATGCCCCTCCTGTCTGAAGTTTACCCCAGGCATGGCAAGGGCCTTCCTCTACCCCAGACCAGGGTATGTCCTCAAGATGCCCTCGGCTGTCCCACAACAAGTCTTGCTCCAGACATTCTATATTCCTCCTTTTCAGGCCCCTGACCAGGAGAAGGATAATTAGATGTGCCCGGTGCGAGCACTGGACACATACATCCATAGATCTGCCATGTGGAGAAGTTGGAACAGCTTTTTGTCTACTATGGTTCGTATAAAAAGGGTTTTTCGGGCAATAAGCAGACCCTCAGTAGGTGGTTTGTGGATGCTATCCTCTCCTCTTATGAGTCCTCTGGTTGTTGACACAACCAGATGTTATGAGTTCCTGAAAAAAATGTCTCTAGGTTACGTATGTAAGCCTGGTTTCTTAACAAGACACTGTGTCTCCAGGCCACAATTCCTGCATCCCCGCAGTGCTTCCTTCATGTTCAAAGCTAGCGCTGTCTCCCCACCGGTGACATCGCATCTTTCTGTTGGACAGATTACACAAATGAAGCATTCCCAAAGCATTGTTGATGCATTGTCTCGACCCTTCAGGAACCAGATTTACATACGTAACCTAGAGACGTTTGCAGATACACTACTGTCATCAGCCTCATCGAAGGTGACGAGTCTGCATACCGAAGCGAGGTTCAGCAGCTGGCTGCCTATTGCAGTCATAACAACCTGAAGATTAACATGCCCAAAACAGTGCAGATAATTGTGGATGTCAGGAAAATACCCCACCCCCTAGCCCCCCCGTACTCCCCCGATCACCATCATGAACAGTACTGTGACAGCAGTGGAGTTCTACAGTTCCTGGGCACTACCATCTCTCAGGGCCTGAAGTGAGACAATCACATCAACTCCATTGTTAAAAAGGCCCAACAGAGAATTTACTTCTTTTGCCAGCTGAGGAAGTTCAACATGCCACAGAAGCTGCTTAAACAGTTCTACTCAGTCATCATCAAGTCTGTCCTGTGAATTTCAATAACTGTCTGGTTTGGTTTAGCTAGAAAATCAGACATCAGAAGACTACAGAGGACGGTTTGAACAGCTAAAAGGATTATTGGTTTTCCCTAGACAACTCTTCAAGAACTGTACACATCCAGAGTGAATAAAAGGCTCAGAAGATCACTCACATCCAACCCATATGTTTTTTGTACTTTTGCTGTCTGGCTGACGCTACAGAGCACCAAGACAGACACAAGTTCTGCCTTATGAACACTTAAACTTTTATATGCTCTCCCCGTTGTTCAATTTTTTTTTTATCTGCAACTGAAAGCTTCTGTTACCAAAAAAAAAATCCATATAATTGCAAACATACTTGGCAATAAAGCTCTTTATCATTCAGATTCTGATTCTTAAAAGGAAGTGTCACCAAAAATCGTCTTTTTTTTTTTTAGCTGTGCCTGATGACCATTTAGGGCTGACATGCCAAAATATTTCTTATAGAACCTTATTAATGTGTTAAAATTTACTTTCACACATTTATTGACTTAAATTTCAGTGCATCCCTCAATGTATTCTGAAAAATCCCTAGAATTCTCAGTATTTAATATTCCAAAGTCAAACACATTTGATGATTAATAAATGTAACATGTTTAATGGTGGATTATAAATAAATTTTTTTTGCATTTCAACACATTTACAACAGGTTGTGTTTTTGAAAGGAATAAACCCATTAGGATGTGTTACCTGGTCTTAACCTTGGATAAAATGAATAAATGCAAATGGAAATGCAAATGATCCATGGCCACTTTGTAAATAAGTGAGACCTTTAAGCCCTTTTCAGAAGCACTGAGGAGAATTTTACCTGCCTGTTTGTGGAAGACTGAGAAGTGAGCACCGTGTCAGCTCTACAGGGAACCAGAGAGCGACAGGGCTAACTAGAGCCGGGACCACCATCTCCCAGCAGGAGCAAGACTGCATCATTATAGCAGGGTTAGTGCTGGGGCTTCTTCACCGCCAGCCACCTGAACAGAACCAACAAAACAACTCCACTAAAAAAGCACAGTGGTCATGTTTGACAGCAATCCAATCATCCATATTAGTCTTTAGAGTCTGCTTCTGGGAGCGTTTATGGTGTGTGTGTGTGTATGTGTGTGTTGTCACAAGCTTTTTAATTCAACAATGTAAATATAAAACATATTAAGAAAACCTAAATTATTTTAATATTTACTTTTGACATGTGCTATTATTCCTGTTTAAACCTTTTTCTACCTTCATTAAAGTCACACTAAGCCTCTCATTGTCTTTATTTATTTTAATTATGTATTTTAGGGTTATTAAGCTTTACATGGCCGGCTGATTAGGGCATTTGCAATAAAATACCAAATAAGGAAAGATAAAGGACCACAACCTCTTCTTGTTTATTATAAGTTAAGATTTATGACCATTGCTAGTTTACAGCTCATAAAGTCTGAAGTAAAAAAAAAGAACAAAAGACAAAATAGGAAAGACAACGTAGGCAAAACTGAGTTCTAACAGCTCAATATTTTTCTTCTTCTGATATTAGCTTGTTTAAAGCTCTTATATTCTGTACAACTTGGTGTAAATATCATCACTGGGCATTGTTAGCTCGATATAGAAAATATAGAAATAGAGTTAAGCAGCCTAAGTCGTGAAAACACGGTATGGATCGAGACAGTGACGCTCCAACGGGCGACGACTATTACTTACCATCACGCGTCAACACAGGGCTATATTTCTACACACACACAACCCCTGATATATGGATCTGTTGCCCTGCTGGGGCAGTGCACATGCATTATGACCAGCTGTACAGAGAAAACATCGGCCTTATACATCTGCCGAGGGCATTCATCACCTTGAAGGCTCAATTTGAGGCAGATGAGCCTTGGTGTAGGGCTAACACTGTCTCCGGGGAGTTGCAGCATCAATACTGTTAGAAACAAAGCTCTATTCCTCGCAGATGAGTGCTAAAACCAGGAGAACAGACAGACATGCTTGTTGAATCACACCGTCTTGGTGAAAGGATGTGATGAGGATGGAGATTTCCAGCTGTTCAGGCCCACACAAGATCCGCAAAGTCACACTTCACGCAGAGTTCAGCCGGCAGCTGATAAACATGACTGCTGGAGAACTGGATCCTGACTGAGTCTGGCAAGATTAAAACTCCCTCTTACTCATCCCCATCCAACGAGAAAACTGCTCTGAAAACACGGCAACACTCCTGCTTTAAAATTGCTCATTATGAATGTGGTTTTGGGTGATAGGAGAAGCTTTAATTTAATGATTATTTTTTTTAGTCCATTAAGAGATATAGTGGTTTCCATGGATGAATAGCATCAAATAGAAAGACCACAATATTCCTAAATCCTGATTGGTCAATTTTATCTGTAAGGTGAATTCATATTAATGTACTCGCTCTACTACTTTATGATTTCTGTAAACCAGCTAATACAGGGGGACTTGTAAAGTGTGTAATTGTTTACATGGTGAAATTTTTGTATGAGTAGATGTTTTTTTTAAAAACATTTTTGGATTTAATCTCCAGCAAAGGAGTCAGATGTGAAACAATTACATCAGGGAAAAATAGTTTATCGGAAAGGTCTATTGGCAAATTCCTTAGAAAGTTTCTTCCTAACATGTTTTGTTTGTTTGTTTGTTTGTTTTTATTTTTTTTACAACAGGGTGCATTTAACCTAATACACCGTTACCCAGCATAAATGTTTGCCTTTCAACATTCCTAATCATCATTATCATTATCATCAATCATAATTGCCTAATCAACAGAGTTTAAGTAATACGATATAAATACGTGTAGCTTTCGACAATGTCAAACTGGAGATATCTATTTATTTCACTTTGTTGAGTTTAGTAAGTGAAGCTAATGATTATAGGATAATTAGTTCATTTTGAATGTTTTGTTACAGAGGTTTGCAATTTGAATGTATTAACTGTATTAAATATTTTGACTTTTTTTCATTAATTGTATATTATATCCCTGAGATTTGAACTTGTAACCTTTTGATTATTACCCAAAATGTAACTCACTGTTTATTTTTGTATTTATTTATTTATATACTAGATATGCGTACGGCTATATTTTCTTTTTTCTACAATATGCTTTAACTAGAAATTTTTCTAGAATCTCAGGGGACTTTTGAAGGATGGTAAAATGGTAGTGAGCTTGGCAAGGTAGTTACCATCTATATGCAGCCAAGAACTGTATTATATTACATTACAGCATCTAAAAATATTACTGCAACACACACACACACACACACACACACAGGTAGCCTTCTTAATCACCACAAGATTCAAGCAGTCAAATTATACTATAGCATACTGTAGCATATATATACATACATACATACATACACACACAGACAAAAAAAATTTATGTGTATATATATATATATATATATATATATATATATATATATATATATATATATATATATATATACGTATATATGTGCATCCCATGCAGACTCCTGTTCTGTATTATAGCCCTTACTTCAGAAATGGAGCTCTGCATTTATGCAATTCGTTGCAGATTGAAGGGGTCAAAAGTTATGTGCACTGAATGAGCCAATTTGCCATAAATCACATAATGGAGGCATACTGCACAAATCAAACGTGTTCTATTTGTCGAGCACTCGCAGCTGCTAAATGTCAGGTTTAAAAAAGGAAAACGTCGAAGCAGTGGTAAACAAACACAATCCGTCAATACCTCAGGGTAGAGAAAGACAACGGAGGAAACACAGAGCTTTTTTGGAAATTGGAAGCTAAGATGGAGGGGTGAAAACTCTAGTTTTTGTATTTATCATCACATCACCTTCAGGGCTCTAAAGTAGGTTAGTGAAAGGTGAAGATGCGAGAAGGGGGTGGGGGTAGTGGGAGGGTGTTTATGATGGGTTTGATGATGAAGTTGTACTGAATTTCAAAATTGCTCTCATGCTAGGCGGATTCCAAGATGCATGCAGATGTACAGTAAGATGAATGTGTGTTAGCAGAAAAAGAAAGCTGTACCCACTTGCAGCATAGACACACACTTTTCTTTCTTTTGTACAATAGGACTACATTTATAGCTTACAAATCTGGTTGCTTCATTGTAAAAGTTGAGATTTTGTAAGGTGTCTTAATTTCTGACATTTCTGGCTGCAGATCATGTCACAGGTTTATATTTATGTGCTGCATTAATACATCCTCGTTTCTGTAGTTTCCGTAGTAACAACTTATAAAGGAGCTTTTAGAGCAAATATTCTATATAATTGGATACATTTTCTGTAAGGGCATGTTTAACATTTAATGAAGGAGTCTCCAGTGTAAATGCAGTAACTATTTTCTACAAAGGAACATCTTTTTTTAAATCACCAACACACCAAATTGCATTGCTGTTCAACTGTTTATACCTAAAACAGGAGCAAAACAATTAGGATGTTGAAAGTTTTCAGATACTGTGTATGATTTAAGGTATGGCTCAGTGATGTTTGTTATTCTATGACAGAACATTAGTGTTTGTTTTTACAATACACAACCAAAAATCCAAGTCCCAGATACTGCACTATGTAGATCTTGCCGAAGCCTGTGATCTTGCCGAAGCCTGTGCACATCCGTGAAAAGCAATTCGAACTCTATGCCAACTGATTAATTAAAACGAACTGGCATTAGATACTTCAAGTTTAACTTTTCTGTGAAGCATCAAGTTGCTTCCATTATCTATGTTTTGCTTTTCACAATATATTCATCCTCTCCTCCACACAGACAGATAATCAGGTTGTTTTCTTATTCCAGCTCATCACCTAAAGTCAGACCACAGAAACCCTGAGCTGTTAATCCTCCCGGAAATTGCATGCCCATACTTTGTCATCCTCTCTGAGAACTTCCTGATCAATCTGTTCGGAACTCTTGATTTAGAATCACACAATTACTCTTCCATCCAGGTTCCTCTTTTGTAATATTTGGATGACCAGCATTTAGGTGCTTGTTCAGTCTCTTGGTATTTTGAAACTTGACTCACTTTTGGTTAAACTTCTTGCTCAGGCTGTTAGGATATTTCACATAATCCAGAATACTGCAGCCTGCTAGTTTCTCTTTAATCCACTAAAGTTTACCACTGCAGTGTTCAAGTGACTAAAATCCTGTAGTTCCTCAAAGATGATGGTATTTTGGTATTTTTTGGTCTGACTTGACCACGCCACTTTGGTCAACTGCTTTTTTCTTCCAGCAACTGGTGTGCAAGAACCTCCTCATGCTGTGTTCAGACAGCTGATGATTTTTTTTTTTTGCATAAATAAGTATTATTTGGCCCCGTGTGCATGAGTTTAGACTTCTGGGTCATGGGTTAGAACATTTTGCCTGGACTTTCTGACAGGGTGAGCAACATGCATCTGGCATTTTGCCCTGTTTCACAAAAACAGCTCAAGATTAAATGAAGCAGGCAAGGGCAGTAAGGGTAAATCATTTGGGTTGTTTTTTTCAGCTTTTGTTCTTTGTCATATCTTTATCCGTCAACATATTTGAAACATAAAACTCCTATAGTTTTATTCCATATCACTGAGGTGAGCTGTCTTCAGCAGGTCTAGGTGATCAGGATTTACATCAATGCACTCGCTCCTACTGCATGACAGAAATAGTTGCCAGTATCATTCAGTTAATAAAAGCCAGACAGCTAGAAAACTTTTGCCTCTTATTTAACTGGACCATTATTAACAGTCTTAACATTGGGTGGAAAGAAACTCAGTAGGGATTTGATCGGTGCATCACAAAATCGATTCTCTCTTCAGCGCCGCATGTAACTTGCATTGAACAGGACACTGACTGCTATTCGGGCATGATGCTTGGACCCTGCAGATCGGTGATTGTACTTATATTATCAGTAATATCCATGCCTATATGCTACGGTATGAGTTCATTATGAGGTTAAAAATTAAACAGATAAATAGCTCATTAATGTTATCTGCCATTTGTTGTCTATCTAAAAGTTTTGGTGTAAACCTAATGTAGCATGAGTGCAGTCATTCAGTATAATAATGGCTCATATCCATGCAGTTTGTAATGAGTTCCATATGGTTTATAGTTGTATTTAGTAATTACATAAGCGAATATTTTTTGCCCTTAATCAGGTTTATGTGGCAGTCTATACAAATGCATCAAAAGTTTCAGATTGAAGTTTGTGTTCTCTGTAAGACAACCAAAAAAAAAAAAAAAGCTATTGTGTCCAACATGGCACTTGTTTCGAAATGCATACCTGGCACACCATGGTGTCTCAAAAAAATCCATAGAGTATAGTATGTAGTACATCTTCACTCTAAGGGGTAATTTAGCATAGCCTATTCATTGACAAGGTTGGTGTTGCGAGGTTAGAGGAAAGAAGAGATCTCCAAGGACCCTGAAGCTGTGTGGTGGGAATGCTTCCTGTTAGCTTCTAACCTTCAAAAAACTTTTAAATATACATGCACATGCATTACATGATAAGTAGAAAGTATTTGTAGTTCACTGATAGCAGTTCATTGAAATTAATGTACATATTACAGTATGTAGTTGAAATGATTTCTACTTCTGTTCTTGTTCTACTACAAATAAATCAGCATCTGTCTAAAACCCTGTCAGACAGAAGTATAGTGAAAGTAAATATTTTTTATATTAAATGTGATTATAAAGTAAAATGTGATTAAATAAGAGCACAACCCACTCCATTGCAGTGAAATATGCTTTCCTGGTGGACGTTTTGGGGCCAATAATAATAAGAGTGCTCCGCTTCCACATTTCTCTCTGGCTGCCAGTCTGACAGTGAACACTCTTCACAAATAGAACTCAATCCCCTCAGGTTACTGCTGACCTGAGCGGAAAAAGTCACTTTAGAAAGATATATAATATATGGCTAAAATATGGCAGTAAACTCTGCTGCTGTGCCACAGTTCTTATGTTCATGCAAAATCACATCTCAATTATGGCACATTTTTTATTATTTCTATTATATTTACGTGACCTTATTTGCTTCATGTATTGCTTAGCACAGAGTGGAGTTCCATCAATATTAAGCAATTAACAAAAATGTATCGTCTTTTATTCTTTTATTATTGAAAATTGTTATTTAGATTTACTTTGGTACTAATTAGATGAATACTTTATAAGCGTTTAATGAAATGGTGGGTTAATGTGACTTTTCGCTTAGAAAATGGTGGCATAAAATCTCAGGGACATCCTGATGACTAGCAACAATATTATGTGGTACTCAAAAATACACTAAAAGACCAGTCTGAAAGAATAAAAAATGCTGAGAATTTGGGAGAAAAACAAGATTAAAATGGCATACAATGAAGGGACAAGTCTAACATAAAAAAAAATTATGTTAATTGGGCAATGCCGGTCGGTGTGTTCTCATTCCCACTTTATGAGAATGACATTAGATGACATTTTGACAAGAATTAGAGATGCTGTTATGTTTTTGCAGTTAACTGCACACACACAACTAAAAGTTTTGTTGAAAATTCTCCTTTAGCATAAATAACAGCTTTTCACATTCTTGGCATCCTGGCAGTTTTTCCATACAATAAGCTAAAATCCTTTGCCATGCCACATGTAAAACTTGCCAAAGGTGTTCTTTACTAGTTGATTTCTTTCTGACCCCAGAGCAGTTTAACAGGATTTAGGTCCCATGACTTGTCATGCCATTCCATGATAGATAACACTCCAGCAGACTGTTTACTCTGTAAAGAACACTTACAGAGCTTGGATTTATGCTTCGGGTCATTATCTTGTATGGTAAAGTTGGTTTTAATTAGACACAGTCCAGATGGAATTGCTTGGTGTTGTGTCAGGGTTTGATGTTAATATAGAATGGTAGCCATGTTGGTTCAGTGTTCCTTTCACCCATCATCATTAAATATTAATTGTAGCAGCTTGCCAAACTTGTCATTCTCTCATCAGATACACAGGGTAGTCACCAGGAATGGTTTTCAATTCACAGGTGTGTAAGTTTGGACACATACATTTACACCGATCAGACATAACATTATGACATTATAACATTATGACAGGTGAAGTAAATATCACTGATTATCTCTGAATCATGGCGCCTGTTAGTGGGTGGCATATATTAAGCAGTAAGTAACCATTTTGTCCTCAAAGTTGATGTGTTAGAAGCAGAAGAATTGGGCAAGTGTAAGGATTGAGTTTGACAAGGGCCAAACTGTGATGGCTAGACAACTGGGTCAGAGCATCTCCAAAACTGCAGCTCTTTTTGGGTGTTCATAGTCTGCAATGCTCAGGATCTATCAAAAGTGGTCCAATGAAGAAACAGTGATTAACCGGTGACAGGGTCATTGGCAACCGCATTGGTTAATGATTGGTTGCCAATCATTGATACATGTGAGGAGCGAAGGCTGGCCCATGTGGTCTGATCCAACAGATGAGCTCCTGTAGCTCAAATTGCTGAGGAAGTTAATGCTGTTAATGCTCAACAGGTCAGGACTGTTTTGGCAGCAAAAGGGGGACCAGCACAATATTATGCAGGTGGTCATAAAGTATACATGCATATGTGTGAATAAGCCTCCGGGCCTATCACGTGTCAATACAGTGCAGCAGCTTGTTCATAAACAAACCTGGCTGTTAAAAAGCCATCAGCATCCCATCCAATGATTTACCCGTGCATGACTTTTTCAAACTGTTCCATACCTGTTCTTCTTTACAAAGCACTTAATCACTTATCAGGTGGACCATAACGACAGCCATCATGTGGGATTATACAAGGGGAATATCAGCAGGATATTTATTAGTGGGCTGTAAGTGAATTTGTATTGACTAAACCAGACAATACAAAGCTCAAGAGTTTTTAATTCAATTCAATTTTATTTGTAAAGCACTTTTAACAATGGACATTGTCCGAAACAGTTTTCTTCTTCTTCTTTCGGCTTCTCCCTTTAGGGGTCGCCACAGCGGATCATCTGTCTTCAGACCAAAGCTTTGGGTTACAAAGGTTTCCCAGTGGGTTCTTCACTCTGGCGAGCAAACCTGGTAGGACATGTTAAGTGGAGAGGAGTGGGAGCCTTAGAGTTAGCTTGGACTTAGCAGGTATGCTGCAGGGTTGTCACCCATTCACCTGGGAAGTCGGGAGATTGATAACTCCGCTGAAGGCATCCAGACTTTCCAATGCAGAAATTGCCTCGCTCTCACTAACTCACTCTATTATCTGGATGTGCTCCTCTAATGCTAGTATTTTCTTTATCAGAGAGCTAACTAACTTACATTTTTACAGATAAAACTAGCACTAGTGATGGAGAAAGACTTACAAAACATTCCACACTCAACACACATAAGAAGCTGGGTGTTTTCCATATTAGATCTTATTTTTACACAGTACCACTGTAAATGGCCTATGCTTGTTGTTTTTAAATGGGGAAAAATACTTTCTGGTATTCTAGTATATTCTACCTTTCTGGTTTATGTCTCTGCTGGTACAAACTGACAGATACCCCTCAAAAAAAAAAAAAAAGCTACCAGCCTGAATGTCTCATTGGTCAAGGTCAAGGCCAATTTCTGTCTGAATGTATTGACTCCAGGCTTGGGTTCAGGTGATGTACTGTGTATGGTTTTGTAGCTGTCTCTTTCTTAATCAATAATTTCTTACTCTGATGTTAAAAGTAAAGATAAACCCTCCAAAAAAGGAAGCAGTCTGTCAGCCCAAATAGCTCAGTAGGTTAAGGCCAGTGCCTCTATGCCGATCATGGTTTGAGACAAGGTATGTAAAGCATCTGTAGTTTCATCTTTCTTGAGCAATAATGTATAATTTAATAATTGCCACTGGCCTTAACCCACTGAGCTATTTGGACTAACATAATTCTTTTGGTGGGAGGTTGCATCTCTTCAGACAGAGTAAGAGTTTGTGAGGTCTGTTATGTACTGTATCTGTCATTTTATCTTTCTATTTTTTTTCTTTTCAATTTAGCTTAGAGTTTGCTGGTTTGTCCTTCCACTTTCTAAAGAAAGTGTTTGTGCTGAAAAGATGGCTTCAGTGTGAGGTAAAATAAGGCAAGTGTTGCTTCACAGCTGCCACCCCACCCCCAGTTTTTTCACTGTAAAATCTATATATGCAGAATTAAGTTGAACCTCTTTTATTCCTATTCCATCACTCCTCTTTTTATCTTCTTAGACACTGTGACCCATTTCAGGTCACATCATGCATTCTGCCAGCTTTTTACAATGCTTCATATGGAGCATTCAGTACCTACCATGACTCTCTGTTTGGACCATTTTTTGCCACCTGCAATACTTTATTCTACCACCCTGATCCTTCCAAGCAACAGTTTTCTGGAGAGCTGCCAGGGGTTTGAACCAGTCATCTCTGCAATCAGAATCAAAGCTTATTCAATTGAGCCATATGATCTTATGCTTGCAGGTTGTTTTCTAAAACTTTTCTATCTAATCATTCTTAAATTATTATAGGTATCCTCATAGGTTATCAATAGGCTGCCTCATGCAGGGTCAAAACCCTGAACATTAGATTTGGGAAAGAGGGCAGGGCTTCCAGATGGCAATAGACTTCCAACCACTATTTCAGATTTGATTGACACTTATCTTATATTTTGTGTGGCATGCACTTTTTAGGAGCAGTAGAACATCACTGGAAGACGAGGAGAGTTCAGAAAGACTTTTAAGGAGCTCAACCCCCAAAAATGTTGAAACCATTCAGCAACTTGTGCAGAGAACAATCCATAACATTACTGCCACTGTTGGTGTGTCATACGGAACAGTCCACTCAATCCTCACTTGTGATGTGAACATGCGTCATGTTGCTGCCATGTTTGACCCCAGGCTGCTGACCCAGGAGCAGAAGGAACACCAAGTTGAAGTCTGCCAAGAACAACGTGGATAACCCGTCCTTCATATCGAGGATCATAACTGGTGACAAAACTTGGGTGAGCCTGAGACGAAGCACCAGTCTTCACAGTGGAAGAGCACATCATCTCCATGGCAAAAAAGGTGAGGCATGCTTATCGTCTTTTTTGACATTCGCAGCAAGAATTTGCCCCCAAGGGCCAGACCACCAAACAGCGCCAGGTTTTAAGGCGTCTGAGGGAGGACATTTGGCGAAGACGACCAGGTTTGTGGCACGCCAGTCTTTTGATACCACCTCGTATGTAGAGTGTGATTTGTGAGGCATCCTTTTACATCAGAAAACAACATCTCTCATGTAGAGACAATCTATTTATTATATGTTACAAAGTTAGCCTTCATCCCCATGGGTTTTTGTGTTGTGTGAATGTGTATAAACAAATTTAATAGAAAGTGCTGTTAGGATGTGTTCTTTTCTCCTACTATTAACGCAGTTACCTGAAACCCAATTGCTCTGATGATTAAACAGAGGTTGGCATGGTGAGGTTGAATTGGTGTTTTGATTACAAAAACACATTACAGGTGTATTTCAATTGGTTATTTATAGGAGTGTTCTTATTAGAACATGTAATGCTTGTTGATTGTTTGGTTACAGGTCTAGGACTCTCAGTGATAGCCTACATTTTGTAATCACGTACCTTCTCTTATGTTCCCACTTGAAAGCAATAGCAGACTGGATTAGAAAAAAAGCATAAAACAGGCACAGAGCTGTACGAGATGATGAGGAGGAAACATTCACGCTAGAGAGCCACTGAGCCATGTGCTTTAGGGAGCTGAAAATTTCATCAGCTGAAAATTTCATCAGAACGCAGCCTTCTCTCATCTCTCATGCAGAGAAGGAGAATTAATGAGTAATTTCATGAATCTAGCCCTGGCAGTCAAACAAAGAAGAAACAAAGAGACAAAAAGTGAAATCAATATGGGCTGCAAGTCTCCACCCAGCACAGTATCAGAGTGCCTGCCAGAGCGTCAGCTTGAAAATCTGGAACAATTTATATTTGCGCCTTCTCCTTTTCTTTGTGCATATACAAAATGTATTTTAAAAAAACGATTTACTGAGTCTGTCTACAGTCAGATTGGGATAGATGAGTAGGTGTTTTCACTCCTACAAATATATATATATATATATATTTATATGCTCCCTTCCACTCTGCATCAGAAGTCGCACTGCCTCTTCCACCAGAGCACATTGCTCATTAGGGTGGAAACAGTATGTGCAAACAAAGCTGAGCTCAAAGCGGTACACAGAGTGCTTTCTGAATTGCAAATGAGAGCCGCTGCTTCACCTGCTCGCTGTATGGGCTCGCAGCACCCCAAATCACAGCACTCTGACAGGCAGCTGCAGCCTGCCATTAGGGAACCCAGTCAGGCCTTGTTTCATTCAGCAGTGACCCTGAATTAGCTCTTCCAAGTGCCCCTTTTTGAGGGCCAGCACACATATAATTTGAAAGTAGAGTTAAATCACATCTTGTGTGCTTCCAATCTGCATTTACCTGAATTTTCAATGTGCGTGCAAACCTCCGAGCCGAGAGAGGAGAGCAGCAAAGTGACAAGCGTGAATTTCTCAAATCCATGCGAATTAAGTATGACATGGTAACTCGACAAATCAGCACCTGCCTTAAATAATTCCTCTGCCTAATCCTATAGGGCATGTGGTCTGAAGTTTCTTTAACACTTTTCTTTAGTTAGATCTCAATTACTGTTTGATGCATAAAAATGAAAGAAAATGAAATCCATTCTGTCGCATACAACTTGTTAAATGTAGAACAGGAAACTTATTTTCTACAGATAAATATAGAGAGACATACATCTCTATATCTCTATATGTAGATACACATTGCATTTTAATTAATGTTTACATCAAACAATTCAACAAAGAAAACTGTGATCGCAGTGATTATATTTGGCTATTGTTACCAAATCACCTGGTTTGCATAATTTAGAAATGTACACCACAATCTCTAGAGTTTGCACAAAATTGATTGAAAAACACGCATTTAGAAGCAATTCGTCAATGCAATTCGACCTCTGCAAATGATCTAAAATGCAGCTGCGCAACTTTTGTTCAACCTGCCTAAGTTCTCCCACACCACCGCACTGCTGCGCTCCCTCTATTGGATTCCAGTAGATTCAAAACACTAATGTTGCCTACAAAGCCAAAAATGAACCAGTACCCTGTTACCGCAAATCTCTCAACCCTCCTCGCACTGCACTCTTTCAGATTTTCTAGCACTGCTCGACTGCTCCCACCCGCTCTCAGGGTAAGAGGTAGGTATACATCAAAACTGTTCTCTGTTCTGGCAGCAAGGCGATGGAAAGAACTCCCCTTAGATGTCCGAACAGCTGAGCCTCTGCCTATCTTCAAACGACGGCTGAAGACCTACCGCTTCCTGAAACACTTAAACGAGCAAATTTTTTCTGTTTGTTTTATATCTCTATGTAAAAAATAAACTATAATTCTCTTCAACAGTGTTTAGCCTTATTTTATGCTAGGTTTGCAACCTATTGAACCAATGTTGATTTATTCATTTCGTCTGTCGCTCTGGATAAGGGCGCCTGCTAAATGCTGTAAATAATAACGAAATATAAGCAATTGCGGCTGAGAGAAATACCTAGTTGCCGGTAAAGGATAGAAAAGGACGGCCAGACTGCTTCTTTCTCTCCACTGCCGAAGATGCCGAACTCGCAAACATCTCGAACCATCTAGAGATGTACCAGTGCCAATTGGATCCCGCTACATGTGTGGTTTTGACATTGGACCTCCTGGAGTGTTTAAAGGCTCGGGCATGGAGAAGCTGGTGCTGGATCTGTGATGATCACAGTAGCTCCTAGTTTTATAACCATAAAGATTGTATAAGATTGTAGAAAGAACATTACTTATAATCTTATACTCCAGTACTCATGTTAGTTCTCACTCTCCAGTGTTCTGTATTGTTGAAAGATTTATGATCAAACTCTTGATATCACCCAAATGAGGATGGTTTCCCTTTTGAGTCTGGTTCCTCTCAAGGTTTCTTCCTCGTTACATCTAAGGGAGTTTTTCCTTGCCACAGTCGCCACGGCTGCTCATCAGGGATAAATGCACACCATTCACCATTTCTGTAAAGGTGCTTTGAGACAATGTCTGTTGTGAAAAGCGCTATAGAAATAAACTTGACTTGAAACTTGACTTGACTTCTTGCTGACAGGATACAGTAACTCAAATAACCACTCTTGACAACTGTGGTAAACTGAAAAGCACCTGAGAATGGACAACAAGCAAAAAGGGTACAATATTCAAGCCAAGAACAGGAAACTGAGGTTATAGTAGACACAGACTTTACCTTACTTCACAAAGAAATAAAAGGCAGAGTGATGATAATTTCACACATTGCATGATAATTATCTGATTGGGCTGAGCAGATGGTCCTCATCAAGGGGCCAGTGAATGTACATGACTAACTAAACTAAAGGCTTAGAAAATGTGACAGTCAATTACAGAGCAGACACATTTTTGTAGTAGTAGGTGCTTCCTTTTCCCAACAGACAAATATTTTTGGAGGCCATATAATAAAAAGGAAACAGGCTTTTAAGGCGACCTGCAGAAAACAGGAAATAAGTTGCATGCCTTTCGAGCCATGCAATCCATTAGGAGAGGAGCTTGAGGTCTGGTGCGGATTAAATACCAAACATCTTTAAACCCTATTACTGATCCTCTTGGTGGAAATTGGGCAATCTCTTTGAAATGTAATCTAGGTCAATTCCATTATATTCTCTTTTAGATACACATTCCTAATTGCTTGCATTTATTTACTTGAACTTTGTAATAGCATGTTTTATTCAAAAGCCATGCTTTTGAAATAAAGGGCACCAGTGTAGCTGGAATATTCCTTCCATCCCAAATGTATTTTTTCCCCTCAGGGGGTGCAATCCTTCAGAGACCCTCACATGGTTTATGGATTTAAAGGTGGAAAGCCCAGTCTATCTAAACAGAGATAACATATTAACTTTGTAGGATTCTATTTTGTGCAAACGCACTAACTATACATCACTGTTGAATTTTAGATCCTAAAATGGTTAGAAGTTCCGAAAATTGCGTTTATATAAATAACAGCATATTACATACATATTACCAGTGCCTCTGTTAGCGTTTCTATGGCAACAGCTCATTGCACACCATATAAAAAATATAAACAAATAAATTATATATATAATATTAGTATATGAATTAATCGCATGATTGTCATGAGTTAACTTTTTTTTTTTTAAAACACATTTTTATCTGTTCTAATTATTATTTTTTTACCACTCATTTGCACGGTTGTGTAAAAAATAATATACGCTGTGATTGAACCTGGTCGGGACTCGGAGTGTGCACCCACCACCACTAATTCCCTCACTCATCCACTCAGAAAGGAGAGGCGGGTGATGATGTCACGACAGTAAGAAGCGCTGCAATCCAAATTAAAATTATGGATGACAAAAAAGTTTTAAAGTATAAACCCTCAGGAGCCCAATTCAGAAAAAGAGGGAAGAACTATGGGGGAAATGTGAAAAAGGTTTGCATGCAGCTCTATCGCTCATCTCATTATTAGGATAGTAGAAGCTAATGTATCTAATGAAATGAGGGTAAAAACTGTATATCACTTATGCTGTGTTTCCTGCTATGCTTTTACTCATAGAGCAACAATATTTCATTTAGCTGCATAACATTATAATTTAGAGTATGTAGTTTATTATAATGTGTGTAGCAACAAAACAATTCCAGCCTACTGTAACTAGTCTAGTTGGATTGTGGTTAAACAGCACTGATTGCTTTGGTTGCCTTTAATTGAGGTGATGTTATGAAGGTTTTCTGTGATTGGACTGAGGTCAGTAAGGGGGGAATCTCCAGTGCAGCTTTAAAAGCTCATTTAAAAGACATATAAGGATATAGATGATGTATTTTTCTTATGGCTACAATTAGCCTAGGAGTTTTAGGATTCTTGTTTCTGCGAGTTTGATAAATTGTGCACTATGGCGTGTATTTAATTGTGCAATAAATGCATTTATTCCGATATTTACATATTTACATGAAATTGAGCTCCCAGAAATGTCTCCAAATTTGTGGACTGCTCTGAGAATATTTTGTACTCATCCAGTGACGGTCGCTGAAGCAGGGAGGAGCTTTTCAAAACAGAAACTAATCAATGAGGGAGATGTTGGGTCATGGCGTGGTTCACCCAGAGCCTCATTCAAGCTAGAAACGCCATTGCCGCTTGGTGGTATCTACTGTACTTTACACAAACATCCAGTTTAGCGACAGTTCAACAGCAAGCAGAACATCTGAATGCAAATACTTGTGTAATTTTACTCAAGTGAAAGTTTAAAGGGAGCACTTTTATTTTTACTGGACTCATATTTTACCTATATATATATATATATATATATATATATATATATATATATATATATATATATATATATATATATATATATAAATAATTGTATTTATTATTATTATGTATTGTTTATTTTGCATTTTTGAAAGGAATCTCCAGTGTCAGTTTTCTGAAATCAGTAAATAAATTAGAGGCTGCTGAGAAAAACAACAGTCTATATTAGGTTTTAATGCTTTAACACTGATTTAGCTTGTTTGACAGCTATTTTGTAATGTTGCCTATACCAACAAAAAGCATGACAAGAAAATAGGATAAATAACAATAATAATAGAACATCAAAATTCTGGCATTCTGCCTAAATTCTGCTCCTGAGCCCTGCAGCAATGCTTGCTCCCTCTTTTAGGCTTCCAGTGGGTCATCTAACAATGTTTACACTTAATAAAGGATTTAATAGGCCTTGAAGAAAGCAATGGGGATTTAACCGAGGGATAATGACAAGAGGAAGTCGACACGGTTGTGTTCAAAACAGTGTAAAACACCTGGGGCCATTATTGCTCACTAATTTCTTTCACCCAAAAAACAAAACAATGGGTCTCCTCTACAAAAATGTTGAAAGAATACAGTTTCCTTCCGTCATGCATAAAAAATAATAACTTGACAAAAGACAATGTAAACAATCACAAATATTTATTTACAATAAAACTAATCCAAATATCATTTGACATTATGTAAACGTTTTAAAAGACGTTTTAAATATATTCTTAATCCCTTCTCGTTTATTGCATAAGCCACAACAGGAACGGACACAAAGTGTCATTTTATGCAGCTTCACAATAAAACGTACTGATGCATAGGAAACATGGAAGAGGGAAACGAAGCAAAGCTGCGCTAACAGCTTGTCCACTCAACACATTATATTCTTCCCCATTTCATGCTTGAGCACACAAAATTACCCATGATTTGTCCACATAACCAGTGTGTCTTCGCATACACACTTCCGAGATTTTTTCCACCACCAGTCCATAATTAATATTTGGCAAATATTACAATATTGATAGGAACAAATCCTCATTGCAGCAGTTCATTGATATATAGGGCCGAATGATTGAAATCATGTAAAATTATATTTTGAAAAACATTTCCAAATATTTTGCTTCTTGCCAAGTGCATATGCAGGCATTACATAATCCCACACTTAACAGTTAGTAGTCTGCATATAATCCTTAAATATCCTTATAATCCCAAGTGAAAATAAAAGAAAAAAAGCAATGTTTCCTAAGACGAGAGGAAGATACACAACTAAATAAGATCTCAGAGCAAGGCTTGATAAGTGATAAAGATTAAAGGCAAAATCCACAACCACCACACAGCAGCTGTCTGATCAGAAGCACATTTTTTCAAAACCAAAAAAAAAAAGCTCAAGATTTCTTTCCTCATAATAATAAAGATATTGTTTGTCTTCTGAGGCTGATGATGGCAAGCGTTTCCTACAGAGAACATTGTATTGCTAAAGCAAGGAGAGAAAGGCGCGAGGAGCTCATAATGTAAGATGTCTACATCTCTGTGACTTTCAAGAACAAAAACACTTCATTTTTTTAATCTAAGAATTGTAATCATCTAATAGATGATGTGATACTTTGTTACTTCTTGAAAACGGACCTTTCTGAGGAAAGGTCCAGGTGATGGATGTGAAAAGAAGAATGCTTGCAGACTTCACGCTTCTTTTTATGTCTTGAAATCCTTAACTCCTATAAAAGTAAATAACATTAATAACGTACTCTAGCGTTGTCTTTTGGCTATGTGCGGAACAGACAAGTAAAAAACATCTAGGTCTCGGAGTCTGAGTCTGAAGTGGTGAAGATTTCCCCTGGGACATGATCCAGTGCATGTGTTGATAGTTTAGCTTTATGCTGTAGTCTCTGAAAGTCTGGATTCACCTCCTCCATCAGCAATGAGGGTCTGCTGGCGATCATTCTCCTCCTCACCTACCTCTTCATCAGTCCGGCTCAGGTGTCTCCTAAAGGAATCGGAGTTGGAAGAAGGAAAGAAGCAGAAAGAGAGACTTTTAGCTGAGGCTCACTGCAAAAATGTGCAGTGAAGCATGACCTCTCTGCTCTTTGCTGGAGGTTAAGCGCACACCCACAGTTTGGTCTCACAGATGCATTCAGAAATCAATACAAGTACTGAGTTTGTACAGTGATTCCCTGCACAAACAAGACGTTCAAAAGATGTTTGTAGAGAAAAATGCTTGCCCTTACTATTAACACCATTGCACTCCTATAATAATAAATACATTTATGGTGGATTCAGTGGAACTCTAAATAATTTAATATTGTATAAAAAAAACATCATCAGGGAAAAGACCATGCATGCTATAGAGGTCTTGGTAAATTAACTTCTCCAGAGCTGTGTTGTTTTGCTGCAGTTGAGTCATTTATCACACCAGTCTTTCACTGGGAATTAGTATGTGCACTCGCACCCACAGAGCTCTCTAAATAAACTGCTTTCTCAGGAAGAAGCGAATAATTAGACGATAACCCCAGGCTTCACGGGGGGACTGAAAAGAACCCACGAAGGAAACCATGCTCTTCAACGCAAAACAAGAGGAACATAGGTCATTAATTTCAATTTCCTCTTAAAGTTGAACTTTAAACACTGTTAAGAGTTCATAGCACAAACTCAGCACGAAAACCACTCTTGAGATCTACAGGCATGCCGTGTTATGATTAGTAGTTATATCAGTCTGAAAACTATCCTATTGTCTGTCAGTAGGCCTGCTGTGTTTGGCTAATGTGTTAGTTTAACACCATGCTGCTCTTCCAGTCACCTGCTGCATTTCCTGGTTTTAATCACTATCAGGCCTGTAGAGATACTTCATCACCAGGTTGTCCATTTTCTTCTTCTTCTTCTTCCTCTCTTGTTTCCTGCTAGAGGGTCTCTCTTCTGCATCTAACCCTGCTTCCTCGTCAGATCCTGCAACACCACGGCCCGGGCACTTCTTTATACTGTTGGAACTACGATAGGACACACCAGAACTGGAGCTGGAAGATGAGTCGGATGACTCAGACGATTCTGATTCACTTTCCTTTTTCTTCCCTTTCCTAGAGCCCTTCTTCCCTTTCTTCTTGGAGCCCTTTCTGTGTTCGTCAGCTGACGAGCTCTCCGAATCCAAGTCTCGGTTCTTCTTCTTCTTTGCTTTGCGGCTACTGCTACGAGAGCTGAAACTGCTTGAAGAGCGGGTGTAGTCCAGTGCTGAGCCAGATGCAGAACGCTGAAGTCTAGATGTGCTTCTGTGCAGATCATCATCATCGTCGTCATACTTCAGGGAGCTCTTCACACTGCGTATGCTCTTCGTGTCATCCTCCTCTTCTCCTTCTCCCCCTTTCTCTTCTTCCGAGTCCTCCAGACTACGGCGCTTGAACTTAATGGGTTTAAAGCTGAGAACTTCGTTGATGGCTTTTTCCAGATCGGGGTCAAGGTAGTTTCGGTGACTGACAGGCTTAATGTCTGTGTCATCGAGTGCTTCACCCCCAGCGGAGCGGCTCTGTGCAGGGCTGGAAAGGCTTCGGCCTAGAGATCGAGGACTATAGGATGAAATTCCACCTTCACTATAGGCCACACTCAGGGTATCATCATTATCTGCCAAGTTAACACCAAATTCACTAAGCCGGCTGCTGCGTGCTAGTGAAGTCCGGGAGCTGACGCTGATGCTCCCAGGGCTTCGTCCTCCAGAGCGGCGGCTTAAGCCAGGGCTCACTGCAGACCCACAGTCGCTTCGACTGTCCTCCATCCATGATGCACTTCGTCGAGCACTGTAACCGCTTACCGTGGAGCTAGCATCGTTGTCCTGGTCGAGTCCACGACGGAACGAAGTTCTGCTAGGGGCCACTGAAGACACGACAGACTCCTTGTCGAACTCTTGAGTATTTTTGGTCCATCGCCGTTCAAGACCTTTCCTGGCTCTGCTGGTGGCTTCAGAGTAAGCTTGAGAGATAACAGACCCCCGATCATCTAGGTCATCTCCTGCGTTCTCACTGGACTTGTTCTTAGCTCTGCGTAGTGATGAGCGATCTGGGGTGTCTGGTTCCACTTTTAGGGTACTAAAAAGGGAGCTCTCATCCCCAGTGCCTCCAATTGAGTCCTTCAGATTTGAGCGCTTCCTGTAGCTAAGTGAGCTCATCACAGAGACTGATCTAATTTCAGTGTCTTTGCCATCTTTATACCCTTCTTTCCCATCATGACCTTCTTTACCCTCCTTCCCTTCTTTTATGTCTTTTACATCAGCATTGGCTGCATTAGGATATTTAAGGCTTTGATGAAGAAACAGATGCAGACAGGAGGAAAAAAAGATAGAAATCAATACAATAGTAGTACAGTTTGGAAATGGAAAATGTACATGAAAACTGTCAGTAAATGTACAAACAACACTTGTAAAGATCAAACCACTGGTGTACCCCGTTGCAAACAGCCCTCTATTGCAATACACATGTATACACTGTTCAGCTGTAAGTAGCACAAACCACAACCTTCACTATAGCCAAAATCTCCATTATTTCAGGTTCAGGAAGAAGGTGGTCCATACTGACCTGGGGGCTTTTAAGTTGGCGTCGTCTGTTAAGGTCTTGGTGGAGCCCTTATTTTTTGAGAGCCAGGACTTCACCCCGTCCACGCGGTCTTCCACCTCAGAGTCCATATCAGAATCCTCTCCACTGTAAAAAATCGCAAGTTTCAATGAGTGGCAGTAACAAGGACAAAAGCTTTGTTGTTTAATGGAAAAGACATGCGGCAAAGAGAAAACAACGTCAGAAAGCTTGGTTCCAGAAATAATAAGATATACTTCAAACCATGCAAACATTATTAAGGTGTGAATTAGTGAGTCAGCTACTAGATAGACTTTGAACATGAACTAATTTATTCTCAATGGATTGATTGAGAGTCAAACGACAATAAAGACCATAATTATGGCAAAATGTTTTTACTGCCAGTACTGCAGTTTTGAGCAAACCTTTTCACTGTGGGAGAAAATGAGGCTATGACAATGGCAGAGCTGGACTTAAATGCATTAACAACTTCCACTGTTAGATTGGCTGCATAATTGAAAACATTTGCATAATAAAGTCCACTTGTGATTGCGATGCATGAAACAGGAGGCAACATAATGCCATAGGGCTTTGAATATTTCAAAATGTCTAGTGCAAATGGTCCTGCCTATAAATATGAATGTACCTGCATGTTTGCCTCTCGGCTCTTAATGTTATAAGTTAGGATAACAATAAGTTAGGATGAGAATCTGTCAAGTGAAACAGGTCCAGCCTCTGAACAGAATGCAAATTACCTCTTGAAGGCACAATTAACTATGTTAATGGCTATGTTAATGATTGGCTGTTTCCCTGCCTGTCTCTTTCTAATGATTGTTACCGAAGCTATGCACCTCAGCCCAGGCGATAACAGGCAGAAAACGAATTGCTAAAGAGTGCGAGAAGCAAGTCGGACAAGTCATCCCAATTCATTCTCTTTTCTGCACCATTGACATATTCACTGGCATTTAAAGCCCACTGTCAAGGGTAAGCAGGAAAAACCACTCAAACATTTCAGTATATTATAACTTATGGATGCAGGGATACTATTTTTTTTAAGACCGAGTGCACATACAAGTTTTTTGGTACTTATAAATACCAAAACTGATAATAAATCAATCAGGGGCTACATAGAACATTTTGCCAAGTTTACTTAGAGATAAATATGCTTTATTAAGCTCATTCTTGATAGAATTAATAAGTGCTGTAATTTGCTACATTGGATTAAGTTGCATTGCAGTAGTGAGTGGGTGTTGGATCACTTAAGAAACAAAATATTTGTTTATAGCTGTGTACTTTTGCTTTACTTGGATGAAAAAAATCCCTTGTCCTCACCTAGTTACAGTAGCACATGCTGCTAGCAATGAACTCCTCCAGCTGTTTTCTTTTTTTGCAGAGCATAGTTTTGCTTGCTTTGATTTCCCTCACGATTGCAATCATGAAATACCCAAGAAAACACTGTCTTTGTTCTTTAGTCTACCTCTAGCTTTTGGAATGGATTTGCAGAATATTAGCATAATGTCACACTATCAGTGTTAGTGTGATACAAATCTAATCTTACAGGTCTTGTCAACATTATTGTGGGTGTGGGGAAAATTCATTTTAAATAAAAGAATATAGTGAAAATCACAAAAAAGCAACAATCGTTTGTTTTTTTTTAACAGTCATCGTTCAAATGCAGGCATGATTGAAATAAACGAATGAGTCAATCGAGTCCCAAAGATCAGCAGCTGTAATGTTAAAAGTTTGTGCATTATGTATTCGTTGAATCGTGTTTTTACTAACAATTATTAATAGAGCTAAATACTTAATATTAAAGTCTACAGGATATTTCTAAAATGAGTAGTGTTTGGAATAGTACAATACCTGTAATATTGCTATAATTGCCAGTATTCCAAGCATACTAAAAATACAACGAGGTAATAAGAATCATCCCTCTTCCCCCCAGGAAGGTAATAGGGTGAAACGCTGTCATGTCCCTTGTGATTCTTGATCTTTTTTGGTGCCTGAAGTAGGATTTGACACCAAGCTACTGTCCCTGTACAAGCTATTACCTCTCACTCTGCTTGAACAAATCCAAACTCTGCAGGGGGATTGATCATGATTTTACCCACCTGCCAACCGTTGTGCTTTGCTGCAGTACAGCCCTAACATAACAAAAAGCTTTTGCAAATATGTTATTTTATACCTCAGATTATATACAGAGAAAAATATTTTGCTTGACGTGTAAACAGCTGGCTGTGAGCTTGACTTTGTATCCTCATACTTGCTCTAATTTAGCTGTCAGGGTTCGTTCCTTCTTTTTTCCCTGTGGGTGTTTGTACGCATACTGAGCAGTTATAAAGTACCGCATTGTGCTTCTCTGTTTGACAGCGTAGACCCCAGAGCTCAAATATTTACATGATGAACAGTAAAGTGAAGTAATAAAGCTCCTGTGTGACTGAGGCGAGTTGTTCTCTGGTCAGCATAATGTTTAGGTGAAGGGATCTCCCTCTTTGTATTTGCTGCCAGTTATGGTTTAAAAGGTGACATTTACTCAAGAGGCATGCACCACCATTGAATAAACATGTAGACATGTTCCTAGTACAATGGCTATGTATCTCCTCATATAATTAACATATGATTTTAGCATACTCTTACACTGACTGGGTTCAATTCAGCTATTTGCGGCCTATTCTAGGGAATACGATAGACATTACTCACACAACTTTTATCCGACTAATTAGAATTGAACAGTGCTGTGGTTGATGGTCAGGCAGATTTTTTTTTTGCTTGAGGTACAAAAAAAAAACAAAGGCGTATAGACACGGCAGTACCTAATAGAATACTACATATGCAATGGCCCTTTATTTGCATCCCATGCTTTAGACTACTGGTGTGGATCTCCTCGGGCTCTGAGCACCGAGCACAAACACACACAGTCACTTTATAGTCCGGACATTAATCAGTTGTGACAACATAGTCCTATTGGTTACATATCTCCGTTCCACCCAATTAGATTTATCATTAAAGCTCCTGTAGAAATTCCCCAAACCACTCCACATTATTAGTACTGCTCAGTCATCCACAGCCCAACTCCCACACTGCATTATCCACACAAATGCACTACATTAATCAAACCAGCGCAGCTTAAATACGCATTACGGTCTCGTAAAAACATTTCGAGTTAATAATTCACCGTAACTCCACTCTACAAAGAGACATTGTTAATTTTTTTTTCAGCGTGCCATGAGAGCAAATGCTACATTCATGTAACAAGCTTCTTTGCAAAATCTCTGATGTTTGGATTTGTCTGCTTGAACTATACAGTATATACGCTGGAACTACATTTTTAAGTTCAATTTTTAGATATAGTAATTCCTCACATTCCTCATGTTGTGCACGGCGTTTCTACAAATTCCCGAAAGCAAGTTGATGCCTCATGACATTTTGATTTGTCTAGAAATCAATTTCAACATTATTGCTTATTTTACAGCCACGGAATAAAGATAAACCGATGCACAGGAGAATTTGTCAGACATGGCTCAAGTTGACCCTCCACTGCAATCAGTTCATCCAGTTATTTTTTATCAGTGCACTGACGGTGTTCAGGAATCAAGAAGTTGTTAAATCCAATGAGGCATAAACACACTGGCTGAATGGACATGAGGCAGACGTGGAGTGTTTGCAGATTTATGCACATGAGATAAAATGGCTGATGAACACTGGATGCTGTAGTTAGCACATAAGCAGTGTGTAGTCGTAATGTAATCGTGTTAGTGTCTCTTTACATGCACATTTAGATTTTTTTCATGCTCATGATCTCGTGTAGAAATATTTTACATGGAGATCAAACAAGCGACTGAGGGATTCAGGTCCTCACTTTTTGTTCTTCCTTTTCTGATACTTTGTCACCATGTCTTGCAAACTGTCTCAAACACAGAGATGGGAGAAAAAAAGTCTATTAAAAATATGAGCTTTGAATCGTCCAAAAAAAAGCACTGTTTTTGGTAAAAACAAACAACAGATTTAACCGACAGTATGAAGAATTTAAACCATTGCGAAGGTCACAAAATTCTCTATTGCACACAAAGGACAAGTATATGCACCGTGTGTGTGTGTCTCCGCTTTATTTGTTCATTTATATGGTCTATCCATGTACCAATATTTACCTGTAGGAAAGAAACTCAATGATACTGTATATGCTGTACATAAGACACAACAAACTACTCCACCAGCAACTATATTTAACTATGAATAGCAGGCATAGAGAGATGCTGAAACAAGAGAAAGGGAAATAAAGCATATTCCAGGGCCCCATTACAACAGACTAATTGCACATTTTTAGACATAATGTAAAAACTGTTGGGCCTATCCCGGCCATGAGCAAACATACCTATTAATGAGGTCATCATTGTCATCACTTTCCATCTCATCCTCGATGGCAGCTTGCAGATCGCCAATCCTCTTAAAGGCCAGCTTGAGGTCCGCCTGCAGGCTCTGATTGGCTGCTTCCAGGCTCTCGATGTCCATTTCCTGAAAGCACAGGAGTTTTCTCCTTAGTTGTTATAGGACACTGAATAGGGCTTAAGTCAAGTCCATTTGTAATGCTGTGCAGAAGGCTGTCATTTTCTATGATATTAATTGTCACACAACATTAAGGTGTTTGGGGTTTTGTGTAAATGTTAGAGGCTCCCACTATGTCACTATGTCCTAGTCAAAGACTCAAATACGTTTCACTGTTCTGATGTTTAATATGTAAAAAGTTGGACCTGTTAAGCATTTCTGACCAGAATTTCTTTTGCTTACCAGTTCATGCTTTTTGCGGCTGGCCTCAGCCTCTTTCTTGACCAGCTCGGTCATTTCCTCTTTGATGTCGCGAATCTGCCGCTGCATGCGCTTGTTCTGCTCTTTCTCCCGGTTCTCGCCAGCTAAGCGCTGGTCCCTCTCCTCAGCCATCTTCTCGAGGTTCTCCTTCAGTCGTGTCACCAGGGCCTAAAGATTAAAGGTAAAGTTATGCCGAAATACATTGATGTGATGGTATTTGATTTAGGAAAGTAGAATATAGCTATACAGTCTTAATGCTACACGCAAAAGAGAGAAATCACTTATTAATGGATTTTCACGCTACTTCACACTAGCAGCAAACTCCTAACAAGCATGGCTTAAAGAACTGAAGGCAGTATAGCATGTTGGAAGTGATTCGCTTGATAATATGGTTTTAAAATGCAAACTGTGAGCAGATGCCATTGGGGTATATAAATATTATATCAAACATTTCTTACTCGCACAAAATCGGGTGTCTCAGAAGACACTAGGAACTCGGTGGACGTGCTGGTGAATAAAAGGTTACAGCTCAAGTGTGCTCCTGTAAAGGGTGCTGATTTATTTCACTCAGCCGCTTGCTCAATGGCTTTAGAATGGCCTACCAACCCATCCACCCACACACATTCGCCATCCTTCGCTCTCTTACCTCCAGGCGTTTGATCTGTGTGCGCTCGTACTCCAGCTTGGTCTCTAGCTCGCGAATCTTGGCTTCCTGTCTGCTGACCAGAGACTTCTCCACCATTGACTGCTCCTGGAACTCTAGCTGGCTCTGCACAGACTGGAGCTGTGTGGAGATACACCATGCTCTTCATTTCAAAGGTCATCGGCTATACACATTCACATGCGCCACAACATCTATGGCGCTTATCTCAATATAGGATATAGTGGTGATCTTTTGATATCATATCTTAAGGTTGATATCCCTGTGTTTTTTTTTTAAATACTTTAAATCAAATGTTAAGGGAAGTGTTATTTTAACCTTCGTTTCTTTCAGTACAGAATAACTTTGTTAGGACAGTTGACTTTGTGCCAGTCATTGTACTATAAAATGTAGGTTCTGCCATGATTTCTTTAGTCTAGCAATATTTTCAAGACAATCTGTGTGTATGCACTATTTACAGCTGTGTGACAAATCCTGATGTGTGTAATTCTTCTGGGATGCCATTTACAAGACATGAGGGCTCACTGAAAACTTTGATTAAAAAGTAAATCATATGCTACGGCTGTCACACTTGCCAGATCTCAGCGCAATTGAGGGGATTCTTGACACTGTGTTGGTCTTGCTGGGCCCAAATTGGACCCAGGTGATAGAAGTGGCAATAAGTGAGCATCGGCCAAGCTCTCAAAGCGCCAGAGCTTAAACCTCTGCCTCTTGCTTTCTGTGACATTTTATTGAGCAAAATTGCACAGAATCAGTGTTGAGCATCACCTGAGCATGCTTTTTGACTGAGGCGATTAGTTCCACCATTGACATTTAACTTTGACGAGCACCTACATCATGAGGCACTAGTACAGCACAAGCACTTTTGTAATCCGATTCCTATCATTACACTGAGAGCAGTAGTAAAATAATACTATTCCACTGATTGTACCCGAGTCCATTATAAATGAGTAAGGGGTTGTCTGTTTAAAAAAGAATAAAAACTTGTTCAATCCACCATAGATAGGTGATGAACTCAGGTTCCACTGCTATAATCTATAATCAACTAAATCAGATCAACACATTTTTATGTTGTCAAGACTGAAACTAAAAAAAATACTGAAAATGGCAGAAAATCAATAATGTAGGGAAATAAATCTGTAATTCATCTTTGGTATTAATACAGTGCAATCTTAATCTCTTTTCTGGTATGGTAAATGTTCTTGAAGAGCCATTATCACATGTACGCTCCTACTGTGCCTTGGTGTATGCATCTTTTAATTAAGAGCATTGCATCAGAAAAAAGGCATGTTTGTTCAGCTTCCAGTTCAGTGTCATTAAAGGAAGCAAGGTTGTCTAGAAAGAAGCTAATCACTAAACTAGATTAGGATAAGAATCTAAGAAGGTCTAAGATCTTTAGAGCTATTGTAATGCCTCTACTTCCACTGAGGCCTGGAGTATGGCTTTGTGCATGGTGATGCTGTTTGATCCACATCATTTTGGATCACCGCTATGATTCGAGCACCTTATCTTGGAGCTCCTGCTTCTCCTTTGCGGCCTCCTCCATCTGAGCCTGCAGGTCACTGATCTGAGTCAAGTCCCTAGAAGACTACAAACAGAAACACACTCCATTTTATTCTGCAAACGTATACTAAAAGACATCAAACATGAGAAAAGTGAGAGAGCAGACAGTGAGGAACCTGGACCACAGCTGCCTTGTGCTTTTTCATCAGCTCGTTCATGTCCTCCTGGTCCTCCTCCAGACGTGACTGCAGGTCATTCTTTTCTCGCTGCAGCCTGCTTATCTGTTCCTCCAGCTGAAATACAACACAAAGTAAAAGAAGCTTAATGATACCTGCCTGCTCTTGAGTGCAATATCTTAAAGGTGATTTGTTATGCTGGACTTTACAGTATCTTACAAAAGTGAGTACACCCCTCATATTTTAGCAACCATTTAGGGACAATACTAAAGAAACGAAAATTGGACATACTTTAAAGTAGTCAATGTGCAGTTTGACTAATGGTACAGATTAACTGTCCTCTGAAAATAACAACATACAGCCATTATTGTCAAAATACCTAGCAACAAAAGTGAGCACACACTAAGTGAACATGTTAAAATTGTGTTCAAAGTTTCAATATTTTGTGTGAGCACCATTGTTATCTAGCACTGCTTTAATCCTCCTGGGCATGGAATGGGATCCTCTTCCACTCCTCCATAATGGTATCACGGAGCTGCTGGATGTTGGACACCTGGTGCTTCTCCACCCTTCGCTTGAGGATGCCCCACAGGTGCTCAGTAGGGTTCAGGTCTGGAGACATTTTTGGCCACTCATCACCTTCACCTTCAGCAAGGCAGTTGTCAGCTTGGTGGTGCATTTGGGGTATGAAAACCTCCGTTCTGCCCAGTTCCTGAATTGAGGGCATCGTGTTCTGCTTTAGAAGGTCACAGCACATGTTGGAATCCATGTTTCCTTCAATGAACCGCAGCTCCCCAGTACCAGCAGCACTCATGCAGCCCTAGACCATGATACTACCACCACCATGCTTAACTGTAGGCAAGGCACAGTTTTCTTGGCACTCCTCACTAGAGCATTGCCACACATGCTAAAAAACCGTCAAACAAGTTAATCTTGGTCTCATCAGACCACAGCTCATGGTTCCAGTAATTCATGCTCTTTGACAGGTTGTCCTTAGCAAACTGTTTGTGGTCTTTCTTGTAAACCAGCTTCAGAAGAGGCTTCCTTCTGGGATGACAACCATGCAAATGACTTGTTGAGGTATAGTATGAGCACCGAATAAGCAGACCTTCCGCTTCTGCAACCTCGAAAGCAATGCTGTCAGCACTTAAGCGTCTGTTTTTAAACCAGCTTCTGCACCTCATACACAGCACAAGGACTCAACTTCTTTAATGGACCCTTGGGAGGCCTGTTCCGAGTGGAACCTGTCTTGGAAAACCTCTGTATGACCCTGTCCACTGTACTGTAACTCATTTTCAGGGTGTTAGTGATCTTCTTATAGCCTAGGCCATCTTTGTGGAGAGCAACAATTCTAATTCTCAAATCCTCAGAGAGTTCTTTGCCAGGAGGTGAAATGTTGAACATCCAGTTGTCATTAGGAGAGAATTGTAATCAAAGAATCAAACCATAATACAAAATATACATATTTGTATGGTCCTGTCAAGCAGATAAAAATATGATGAAAAGGACATGTGGCTTGGTCAAACGATATGTTGATTTATTTTAGAGAGCGCAGCAAATCTGTACTGCTACACAAGCTGCACATTGACTAGTTTAATTTCTATACTATTGTTCCTTGAGAAGATATACTAAAATTGTTGTTGAAATGTGAGGGGTGTTTGTGAGATACTGTATAGAGAGTGTCCTTCCAAACTTGTACAAAAGAGTTCTGTGGTTTGTCTGTCTACAGGAGCCCTTAAAGCCCCATCGCAATGCTGCATTTCAAAACACTGAAAATGACAGTTCATTTCATGTTCCCCCAAATACACACACAACATAAGCCCACTTCAAATTAGATAGACCGTCCCAACAGACCAAAAGGAATGCGGCGTAATTAAGTATGCCAATTAGCAGCTGTAAGCAGACCAGCACAAACTCCCGCAGGAGCACAACTGTCATAAGTTACAGACACTCCTCCAAAGCCATAGAGGAAAATGAAAGTCAGAAATGCGGTAGCATCAAAATTCTGGTAATAATAATTAGTCCATAATAATGACATACAGTATAAAAAAAACTTTATTTGCATCTTTATAAGTATCTTTCATTTAAAATGTGAATGTTGTGCACCTTTAAAATTATTTTGCTATGGTTTATTGAATTCATGAGTTTGCCTGGGTGGAAGGTGTTGATTCATTTTGTATAACAGCAGCTCAGACAATCAATCTGGCAGTGGCTGTAGTAACATTTGCATGATGTTTTAAATCATTAAATCTAACTGTAAATAGATAAAGTACAACATAACATTCTACAACGATTTGAAAAAAAGAATAATTGTCCTTGCTCTTTTGTAAGAGGGATGAAAACACTTCATGATATAGTGTTCTAGGAAATAAATCAACCAATCAATGCTGTTGACTATTTTCCAACAACAGCATTCCCCTAAGGTGTTACTTACCGTAATTTCCGGACTATTAAGCGCACCCAAATATTAACCGCACCCACTGAATTTTACAAAGATTTTTACTTTGAACATTAATAAGCCACACCTGTCTATAAGCCTACATTGCCTACATTGAAACTAATAAACTTTACACAGGCTTTAATGAAAGACAGTGTCTGTTACACGGCTTGTATCTAAACAGTAGCCTACCAAGAAAGTCATTGTTCACTGCCTTCCTCCTTCCTTTCATAACAATTTCTCTCGGGAGTTTTTCTTTTGGCGTCGTTGTGCGTTTAAAAATCACCATCGGTGAAGCTTTTCTCCGGATGCCGTGCAGCTCAGAACACAGGTGAAGTGCGTTTTTTCATGCCCGGTTGTTTAGCGTGACGAATGATTCACATTTTCTGTTGCTAGTCCGAGTGAGTGGCAGGTCAAATGTCAGAAGAACCTCATCCATATTTATGATGTGGTGCGGCCCGATTTAGTGGGAGTGCATCTGATTTAATATAAAGAGTTTCATTGGTTCACCTGAACCCGTTCGGTAATTTCATTGGTCTAATGTTATGGGGCTCAGTTTTTTGGCTTGAAGCTTGTGAAACCGGGAAAACCCAGGAAAAATCCATAAATTAGCCGCTTCGTTGTTTAAGCCGCGGGGTTCAAAGCATGGGAAAAAAGTAGCGTTTGCTAACAGAATGTCACTTGCATACATGCTGTCTAAAATATTAGACACTTAAGACAATTCTTTATCAAAGAATAATGAATATTACACATCCAAGATGCCATTATTCCATTGGCCGTAACTAACAGTTGACAACTTGAGATTTTTTCTTTCTTTTTTTTATGATATACAACACAATATCCCCAATTGCCGGTGTAGAGTCAATGCATCAGATGTTGTAAAGCTGTGTGCCATAACATTTTTTACCTACGTTCTTTTATAGAAATCTGAACATAGGCTGGAAGTAAATGGCTCTGGACATGTGACCATTTATACCACTCACAATAAAGTGTTCATCTGAAATTGACAACCTATAATTTTCTCTCTAGATTGCTCTGTAGAGCTTTAGACATCCCAATATGGGAATAATTGGACTTTTAGAACAGCTACTTATGCTTCTGTGGTGTTCTGATTGTGCAATGGAAATCAATATACATCATATATAGCTCAAGCAAAGCACTCTATGTCCTCTAACCTTCTTACCACTTACAATGCGCTTTATCTTTTCCCCCTGTGGCAAAACTGTATTTTAAATGTGCCCTTGTTGATTTCCCCTTAGGGGACTCCTCATTGTCGGGTTGAAAGGTTGCTGCAATGCTTAACTCTCTCAAGGATGTTTGTTGGTTGAATTTTTGGAAGGCTGGAAAAATCCAGTCAACACATTTGTAGATTTTATTTCACTGTACTTTTCTCCTTATCTGTATCATACGAAAAAAAACATTTACACTTGTTTCTTTAGACCTAAAATACTGCTTCTTTTATTTAGTGATTATATACGTTTAAAAAACTTCCTTTATAGCAGTAATCTACATGGTGTCAAAAATAAAACAAAACAAAAAGTAAAAAATCCTTACGTGCTATGCCTGTAAAACACTGCCACTCTTTTAATAACCATGTTTCTACCATTTTGTAGTAAAAAACATGGCAAGACTGAACACAGTAATTACAGAGTAATTGCATGTTGTTGGCTCAGGAAAAGACGAGGAGATTACATGCTTTAACTACAGACATCTTCCCCAGAAGCGCTCACAATAACACACAATACCAACTCATCAGATCACACCGGCACTTCCTGCTAAAACAAAGGCCACACCCTGTGCACGAAAAATTATTTAAACCTTTCAATTACACAATGCTTCCATTCTCAGGAAAAGCAATCTCTCATACCCTTAAGAGCAAAAACGTAACTCACTGAAATCTTGGCTTTGGAAATGTCCTCCATCTGCATGTGTAGGTCCTCGATCTCCAGCTCCATGGACTTGCGAGCTTTCACAGATGCTGTACAGGTAAACTCTGATTCCTCCAGCTGTCGGCATGCACGTACACAAACAATTAATGGCGGGGTTTCAAGAACGCTCAGGGTACGTTTGGAGTGTAGATAAAGGGAAAGCGAAATAGAGACTTAAGTGTGTTCATGCTTGGCTATAAGAAGTGGAAAGTAAGACCTGATTCTTCAGCTGTGAGATCTCTCTCTTGCTTGGTGCATTGCTCTTGAGATGATCGAGCATGAGCTGAGCATCAACCAACAAGGCCTTGGTGCGCTTCAAATCCTTTTTCAGACGCTTTTCCGTCTCCACATCCCTTTGGCACACCTGAGGAGACACATTTAATCAGTTTTGCAGCAGTTGAATGTGAAGCATGTTGGGATTGTGTGTGTGTGTGTGTGTGTGTGTGTGTGTGTTTTGGCAGGAGAAGACATTTTTGGGTCAGCCATGCATTTCAGTCATGAAATTTGATTTGATTTGTTACAGTGTTGGCACAGTTAACAAGACCTTCATGTGGTTGATTAGAGTCTGAATAATTTTGGACAACACTGTGCTGTGATTGGTTAAGAGGCGTGTTTTGGGCTGTACCTGGTCTTGAGCGTTCAGCAGTTTGCTCTCCAGCTCTCTCCGCTCTCTCAGAACCTTCTGTTTATCGTCATACTCCTCCTCCAACTGCATTTCCATTTGTTTCAGCTGACACACACACACACACACACACACACACACACACACACACACACACACACACACAGCTCAACAGGAGGCTTTCACAATAGAGTTTATACTTTCAAACAGCCACGTAGATGACAAGACATTAAAAGCCAGCATCAAAGCATGAGGTTAGAAAGCTGAGTGAGTGATTCTTGTCTTACCTTCTTACTACATGACTGTCTGATCTCCTCTACTTCTTCATTTTTGCTCTCAAGCTCCTTTGAATGCATCTGCTTCATCCTCTCCATCTCCATTTCCAGACGCAGCTTAGCCTGACCACGCACACATACACACACACGCGCATTTTAACGTTTAACACCATTCTTTCAGGCAGCATTTTTAATCAGGCAGTTCCCTGGTCACCTACCTGCTCCAGCATCTGGATGGTTCCAGCCTGTTCATCCAGCTCCTCTTCCTGGTCTTTGACTTTTGCCTCAAGGTCACGTAGCTGCTTTTTCAGCTTGGCCAATGATGCCTCATCCTTTGACTCCTGAGAGGAGAGATCTTGTAGCTCGGCCTCCAGCTGTTCCACCTTCACATTCAGCCCACACAGCTCCAGCTCCTTATCCTACATACACACACAGTCCCAAGTCTTTATCCTCTTACTCTGTAGTTTTGTTGTGTTTCACACTGCACTTAAACCTCACTTTGCATTTTAACCTGATTTAAACACTGGCATCCTTGATTTGAACTGTGTCTCAAATAAGAGCTATATGAGTGAAGGGATAGCTTAGTGTTTATGATGTTGGACTTCTGATCGTAAGTTAAAATTCTAGCACCACAAATCTGCCACTGCTGGGCTCTTGAGCAAGGCCCTTAATCCTCAACTGCTCAGTTGTATGAATGTCTGTAAGCCGCTCTGGATAAGGGTGTAAGCCAAATGGCATAAATATATACAGGTTGTCCCAGACGTACAATGGAAACGCGTTTTGATGACCCATCTAAAACTTATTACTGTAATATATTGTAAGTCAAGACATTGCCAAGCCTACCAAGGAGTTTTAAAGAAGGGTGATTATTATGGGGTAGTATACTTTTATTTGTTCAAAATATAACAAATTACAGTACATAATTTTGCAAAACGTTTGCAAAAGTTTACAGCACCATACTGTATAAACTTTACAGTATATATGTATGTGACATGCAGGTTTGTATAGATGAATCTGTTCTCGAGAGTCCGAAAGCCGGACGCGCTCTGTTTTAGTGTCCAGTGACACCAATAAAAAGGAGGGACACAGAGCTAAAATTAGGCTTTGAAACACCAAAAACGCAGAATAAAATATGCGATCTAACACCAAGACATCTGTATTCGGTCGACCACTTGTCAGAGTAAGGCATCTCACAAGACAGGAGATGTGTACGTCCTGGCAGTGTCTCAATGTATCGTACTGCATACGCTCCCACGTTTGCCTGGCGCGTAAAACTTTACAATTTCGTCGGATCGCTTTCATCATCTTAAGTTTAATAAAACGTAGGCCGAACCATTGTAGCTTGGGGATTACCTGTATAAATATATGATGTAAACCAGATAACTTGAAGAATTTACATTTAAATTTTATTTAATCTTTAGGCTTCTCTCCTTGTCAATTGAGCATGAAATTTATTTGTCAACTAATTGCTAATTGATTTTCTGTCAGTAGTCACAACAGCCAGAATGGTTAGTATACTACAGTGAAAAAGTCTGTTGGGTGAATGCGACACACACACACACACACACACACACACACACACACACACACACAAAAACACACACCCACACACACGTCTTACCTGCAGCTGCTGTCTGATTGTAAACACTTCTCCAGTCAGCACATCCCTTTCTCTAGCCAGTTTCTCCCGCTGTGCCCTCTCTCTCTGCACCTCATCCTGAGCCTGGGTCTGCTCCAAATCAAACCTGTGACACACACACACACACACACACACACACACACACACACACACTCAGAGCTATGAATCTTTAACCCTTATCCAAAATGATTGAGACATTGTGAATTGCCATTCTGATCCTGTGTCTGTGAAGTACTAATCATTAGACGTACGAATCATGGAATGAGACGCATTAACAGATGCCACACCTCTTTGACTCGGCTAACCGATGCATCAAAAATCTACTGCGATGATCTTACAATAATCCAGGAACTCTTCAGCATCAATACAGTATCCATGTTCTTCTTCTCCTGAAGGATCATTCTGCATTCGTATTTCATACCAGAGCCTATTTTCGGTGCTCAAATCCGGTGTTAAGGGCAGGCTCTTCATTTAAAATTGTACACTGAGCATGAGCATGGTACTCTGCTGAAGTGTCCAGTAAGACACTTAAGTTTCTCTGAACAGTAAAGAGGTGCTCACATGTGACCTCTGCTTCCACCTCTTTTTTTTTTTTTTATCTCCCCAGGAGGACTGGAGGGGCTCTAGAGGAGGTCCTCGCTATAATAAAGGAGATGTTGTGTGTGCCCTATGAAGATCTGAATCCAATAAGGCTTGGTTTAATCATCCAAATTACTTTCATGTCTTGCATAATAGAAATAATTAAAAAGCTGTCCGTTAATATATAGTGGTGTGAAAAAGTGTTGGTTTAGGGTTCTTTTTTTTTTTTTTGCATGTTTGTCACACTTTCAGATCATCAAACTAATTTAAATATTAAATTACACAAGTGAACACAACATGCCGTTTTTAAATGAAGGTTTTTATTATTGATGGAAAACAAAATCTAAGACTACATGGCCCTGTGTGAAAAAGTGTTATAAAAAGCTAATAACTGTTTGGGCCACCCTTAGCAGCAACAACTGCCATCAAACGTTTGCGATAACTTGCAATGAGTTTGTTACAGCGCTGTGGAGGAATTTTGGTCCCCTCATCTATGCAGAATTGTTGTAATTCAACCACATTGGAGGGTTTTCGAGCATGAACCGCCTTTTTAAGGTCATGCCAAAGCATCTCAATAGGATTCAGGTCAGTACTTTGACAAGGCTACTTCATTTTGTTTTTCTTCAGCCATTCAGAGGTGGACTTGCTGGTATGTTTTAGATCATTGTCCTGCTGCAGAACCCAAGTTTGCTTCAGCTTGAGGTCAAACAGATGGCCAGACATTCTCCTTCAGGATTTCTTGGTAAACAGCAGAATTCATGATTCCAATTATCACAGCAAGTCTTCCAGGTCCTGAAGCAGCAAAACAGCCCCAGACCATCACACTACCACCACCATATTTGACTGTTGGTATGATGTTCTGTTTTCTGAAATACTGTGTTACTTTTACGCCAGATGTAATGGGACACACACCTTTCTAAAAGTTCAACTTTTGTCTCGTCAGTCCACAGAGTATTTTCCCAAAAGTCTTGGGGATCATCAAAATGCTTTCTGGCAAAACTGAGACGAGCCTTTATGTTGTTTTTTGCTCAGCAGTAGTTTTTGCCTTAGAACTCTGCCATGTAGACCATTTTGCCCCGTCTCTTTCTTATGGTGGAGACATGAACACTGACTTTAACTAAGCCAAGTGAGGCCTGCAGTTCTTTGGATGTTGTTGTGGGGTCTTTTGTGACCTCTTTTATGAGTCATCACTGTGCTCTTGGGGTAATTTTGGTCGGCCGGCCACTCCTGGGAAGGTTCTCCACTGTTCCATGTTTTTGCCATGTGAATAATGGCTCTCACTGTGGTTCACTGGAGTCCCAAAGCTTTAGAAATGACTTTAATACCTTTTCCAAACTGAAAGATCTCAATTTACTTTACTTTATCAGGCAGGTCCTATTTAAAAGATTTCTTGATTGTGAACAGGTGTGGCAGTAATCAGGCCTGGGTGTGGCTAGAGAAATTGAACTCCGGTGTGATAAACCACAGTTTTAACAGGGGGCAAACACTTTTTCTCACAGGGCCATTTAGTTTTGGATTTTGTTTTCCCTCAATAATAAAAACCTTCATTTAAGAACTGCATGTTGTGTTCACTTGTGTTATTTTTTACCAATATTTAAAGTAGTTTGATAATCTGAAACATTAAAGTGTGACAAACATGCAAAAAAAAAAAAAGAAATCAAGACCAACACTTTTTCACACCACTGTATAAAGGGTTATAATAATTGACTGTGGTGTATGAGCAATAAAGAGTTGGATGTAAGAACATTTTGGAAAATACTTTCAGGTTGAAAATACTTATAGAAAAACAGTTGATTGAAATAATCAATATCAGGGTGTGTTTTTTTTTGTTCCCAACAAAAGCCATATTTAAAAGGACACTATCATCTGGACATAAAATTGTATGGGTGACATGATGTCTGTATGCAAACACTGGTTCTTGTGTTTATAAGGAGAAAAAAATAAAGGACATTTAAAAGCTAGCCATTTAAAAACTAATTATAAAAAAAAAAAAATACAGCCCTGTCCCCAAATAAAAGAGTCTGCTTGTACTGCCTGATTGAATAATGTTGTTTACATAATTTGCAGAGGTGATATTTTTTGGCAAATACAACGATATTCAACATTAAAATGAATTAGCTTGTGTAAAAATGTTAGAAACCAGCATTTGCAGTTGTTTTAACCACATAACTGAATATTTGCTCATTTTTATTTCTCATCCTCCTCCTCATTTGAAGTCTTTATGTAACAAAATATGTGCTCTTGGTCAACATGGTGATCATACTGTGAATTTCTCATACCGATGCACATCTCATCTACATTAATCATTGCGCATTTAGACGTGTGTGTGTGTGTGTGTGTGACTCTATTGAATTTAAATGAGAGGATGAACTCTGCCTGTACTCACTTTCTCTGCTTTTTCTCCAGATCGTGGTTGCGGCTCTGCTGGTTCTCCAGGTGCAGTTTGGTGTCCTGGAGCTCAGCCATTATTCTCTGGCTTTTCTTCTTCGCCTGCTGTAGAGAGCGCTGGGTCTCCTCCTGATCAGCCTGCAAGTCAGTGAGCTACACCGACATCAGAGAGAAGATAGAGAAGAATAAAGCAGCTGATTTTGGGGGAAAAAAATGTCAATCTTTAATGACATACTACTCATAATGCTAAAAGGTTTAGAAATTAATGTTTTAATGGGAAAACTGATTCATTAACCTTTTTTTTCCCCAGATATACCGCCGTCCAAAAAAAAGTAACACAATTTAATATTTTGTTGGACCGCCTTTAGCTTTGATTACGGCACACATTCAGCATAGCATCGTTTCGATAAGCAGCTTCTGTAATGTCTCAACATTTATTCCTGTCCAGAGTTGCAGTAATTTTTCACCAAGATCTTGTATTGATGATGGGAGAGTCTGGACTTCAAAAGCACATCCCAAAGATTCTCAGTGGGGTTAAGGTCTGGACTCTGGACTGTGAAAATGATGTCTCATGGTCCCTGACCCACTCTTTCACAATTTGAGCCCGATGAATCCTAGCATTATCATCTTGGAATATGCCCATGCCATCAAAAAAGAAAAAAATCCATTGAGAGTATAACCTGGTCATTCAGTATATTCAGATAGTCAGCTGACCTCATTCTTTGGGCACATAATGTTGCTGCACCGAGGCCTAACCAACTGCAGCAACCTCAGATCATAGCACTGCCCCCACAGGCTTTTACAGAAGGCACTAGGCATGATTGGTGCATCAGTTCATCCGCCTCTCTTCTTACCCTGATGCGCCCATCACTCTGGAACAGGGCAAATCTGGACTCATCAGACCACATGACCCTCTTCCATTGCTCCAGAGTTCAATCTTTATGCTCCCTAGCAAATTGAGCCTTATTTCTAATTAGCCTCACCGATAAATGGTTGTCTTAAGGCTACACAGCTGTTTAGTCCCAATCCCTTGAGTTCCCTTCGCATTGTGTGTGGAAATGCTCTTACTTTCACTATTAAAAATAGCTGTGAGTTCTACTGTTGTTTTTAGACAATTTGATTTCACCAAACGTTTAAGTGATCACCAAACACGATCATTCAAGATTCTTTTTTACCACATTACTTCCTTGAAGATGATGATGATTCCCCACTATGCTTCTAGTTATTAATAATGCGTTAGACAGTCCTTAACATAATTTTAGTAGTTTCAGCAGTTTTCATAGATGTTTTGCTTGATGCATACAAATAATTTGACCCTCTTGAAACAGATTAACATCTTTTTTATGAACACAGGATGTATCAGAAGCTACTCACTGCATCAGTTAGGGTTAAATAACTTGTTGCAAGCTGGAACATAATCATCCATGCAGTAATTAACCAATGGGAGGCTCTTACATATTTGCTTAGTTAAATCCACTTTTTTTAGGCGGGCATATACTTAAACTATAAAAGATAAAACTAAAATAATTTTACAGCAAAGTACATTTTAAATAAGCTTTGGCATAGAGAAGACTGCGATATTTCGGGATCATGTTCACATGTGGCTTTTTCTTTAGATAATAGAGTTTTAATCTGCATTTGTGAATGGCATGGTGAACTGCGTTTACAGACAGTGATTTCTGGAGGGGTTTCTGAGCTTATGCAGAGATTTCCATTACAGAATGATTTTTCAGTTTTTAATGCAATGCCACCTGAGGGCCCAAAAGATCGTGGATGGGCATCCATTATTGATTTTTGCTCTTGTCCCTTGTGCACAGAAATGTCTCTTTTTGAAGATATTATTAACAATTTAATGTTGAGGAACATTGTTCTGAAATTATTCCACATTTGTAGACACAGTTATTCACAGTTTGATGCTCCTCTGGTGCCCTTTACCTCTGAGAGACTCTACCTCTCTAAGATACTCTTTTTTACCAGTCATGTTACTGACCTGTTGACAATTAACCTAATCAGTTGCAAAATGCCCCTCCAGCTGTTTTGTTTAGTAACATTTACTTTAACAGCCTTTTGTTATCCTTATCCCAGCATTTTGTTGCAGTCATCCAGTTCAAAATGAGCTTTTTTTTTTCTTAAAAATTGTTGAAATGTTTGATATGTTCTATTGTGAATAAAGTATGAGTTTATAGGATTTGCAAATCATTTACATTTAACGTAGTGTCCAACATTTTAGGGTTATAAAATAAAGCACAAAGTTACATACCTTTCTCTCTAAATGCCTCTTGTTCTGCTGTTCAGCCTCCAACTTGTCGTCAAACTCCTGCTGTAATTTCTTCTTGGTAAAGTCTATTTCTCTGATTGCTCGGTCGTACTTCAGCTTCCATTCACCACCTGAAACATACAAGAAAACTAGACTATAGAATTTGCTGATATATTTTATAGAATGGTACTGTAGGTATTATTCAAAAGGTATGTAACATTAACAAAAGTCATTATTTATACAAAGCATAATAATTCATGTGAATTATTTTACCATTTTCGCCGTCATCCAGCTCTCCATTAAGCTCTGTCGCTCTAATAAGCCGTGCCTCCATTACCTCCACCTCCATGCTTCCCATCTGCTTTTTCATTTCCTCAAACTTTGTCTGGTTTCAGATAAACTCATGTTAGCGCATGATCAGGAATGAGCAGTCATCTTGCTCACATGTATAGTTTTACTACAAACACATTCTTTTTGTCTTAAAAGAAAACAAAACAACTTGTAAAATATCCGAGTCTAAACTTACTTATAATTGAAGCTTAAGTGCAGTGTTCAAAGTTTATAAAATTTATAACACACAATAAACAAAAAAGTTCTTGTCATTTTTTTGCAAGGAAATACTTTTACATTTTATTTTAATTCAGTGATGGATGGAACCTAATAAGCACCAGGCCACCATGAAGCTCTGAGAATAGTGTATTGTTTAATCATTACCTGCAGGTCCTTCATGTCCTTCTCCAAACGCAGTCTTTCAGCCGTCTCCGTCTCCAACAGCTGGGATGCAGACTCGCTAGTGTTCCTCTCATCTGACAGCTCTGTTGATAGCTCTGTGATCTGAAATCAATAACACACTTCCATTCACTATCCAATTTCCTCAGAGGGTCACAGTAAAATAAACAAAACTACTAAATTTGGAGGTGTTAAGGACAACCATGAGTGGTGTTCACAAAAATGCACAAAAATTGTCATTATAGACTCATTTATAAGAGACAACCAGACTGTGTTTTTTTTTTTCTCACTTTGCTCTCCAGCCGATCTGTGTTCAGCCTCAGCTCGTTCCTCTCCTTTTCCACCTTCTCGAGCTTTGCTTTCAGTTGCTGGATCTCCTCCTGCAAGTACACAATCATCATGCTGCTAATCAAAAAAGACAACACGAGACCTTTGACCCAAGTTTCCTTTGTGCTGGAAGCAGAAAAATTAAGATCTGCAGATAAGCCTGATTGATCAAAGCCATCTCAGTTACTTCCTCTTCCTCCTATATGTGACACTGCCACAAACAATAACGGCAGTTCTGTTTAATCATGCTGCCCTGCCTAGATTCAGACTCTGATGAAGAAGTTCTGATTTTCCACATTTTAGATGGGCATACCTCTGTAATGTAGAGTGTGTTAGAGAAGTGAAGAAAAGAGTGCAGGCAGGGTGGAGTGGGTGGAGAAGAGTGGCAGGAGTGATTTGTGATAGAAGGGTATCTTCAAGAGTGAAAGGGAAAGTTTATAGGACTGTGGTGAGACCTGCGATGTTGTATGGATTAGAGACAGTGGCATTGAGTAAAAGACAGGAGGTGGAGCTGGAGGTAGCAGAGCTGAAGATGTTGAGGTTTTCGTTGGGAGTGATGAGTATGGAAAGGATTAGAAATGAGTTTATTTGAAGGACAGCACATGTAGGACGTTCTTGAGACAAGGTGAGGGAGGCGAGATTGAGATGGTTTGGATATGTGCAGAGGAGGGACATGGGGTATATCGGTAGGAGAATGCTGAGGATGAAGCCACCAGGAAGGAGGAAAAGAGGAAGGCTAAGGAGGAGGTTTATGGATGTGGTGAGGGAAGACATGCAGGTAGCATTGAAAGAGGCAGATATAGAGAACACGGATGGAGACAGATGATCCGTTGTGGCGACCCCTAATGGGAGGAAGATGGGCATACCTCTAAAGAAAAGAGCCACTAATGTAAGCTTTGCCTTATTCCTAAGGTTTCGAGCACAAATTCAAATCAGAATGTCATGGAAAAGAAAATCAAAGAGCTATCTCCTTCTCTCGGCTGATCGGCGACCACATTACCCTGAAATCAAAGCTGAGGGATTCACACCACGTGTGTGGGAGTGGCTCTGCCTCCTTATAGCTATCACTAGAGCTGAAAGTTCAGTTCATATCTGAACATTTCGATCTGTGCACTCAGGCCAGCAGACAAGACTGATGCTAATACAGACTGACGAGCAAAAAAGGTTGATCGGTAGACTAATTCGGCTGTACAGAAAGGGTGACAGACTTACATCTTTGCCTCGGATCTGCTCCTCGCTCAGCTGGACCTCGACGAGAGGATGCACGGTGGTGAAGAGCTTCCACCAGGGCCAATCCTTCACCCCCCGGTTCTTCTTGATGTTCTTTTGGATGCAGCGGATTGCCAGGTCCTGGACCTGTTCAACAAAACATCAGAGCGAGAGAGTTAGAAAGAGAGAGAGAGAGAGAGAGAGAGAGAGAGAGAGAGAGAGAGAGAGGAAGAAAAAGGTTGTACAAGGAAGAGTTGGAGGGTGTTCGAGAGAAAGAATAGAGTTTGTGGGTGGCTCTGCAGTCCATGGGCTGGCAGGGAACTTTTTTGTTTTTTTGTTACTGCAGAGGAGGAGATATTGTTGCAAGGCAGTGCATTATCATCTTATACAAAAAATTCATGGACATCTACTCTGTATATACACAACAAAACAGATCGACCAATTTACATTATATGATTCACTGCTACGATGAAATGTCATGTACCTATGTCTTGTAACAGAGTCTGAACAAACTATTTGCTACTGTATGCAGAGTTATGGAAAGTAACTGAGTGACCAAAGAAAGTGCCTAGAATTTTTTTTTTTCACCAATTTCTTTCAACTTGGTGATTTGTAAAATGTGGATCAGACAAAATGTTCAAGTAACACCGACAAATTGACCTATTTGGTAAATAAGCAATACTACAGCTGATAAAATAGTCATTACATTACTTATAGGCACAATGTACTGACATGTAATCTTCAGGTGTTATGCAGCTTTTTAGTCTTTAGAAAAAGATGGCACTCAGGGAAAAAGGATAAATAGAAACAAGCATCCACATAATAGACATAATAAGTGTTTGTGTTTGATGTCTGTGTGTTTATTTGTGTTTTATTTAATCAGCACTGTAACAACTGGCAGACAAAATCCATCAGCTTTTCAACACACACACACACACACACACACACACACACACACACACACACACACACACACATACACACACAAAGGCTTGGAGCTCTTTTGATTAATTAAATCAAGCATCCTGGCAGACGGCTAAGGATTTTGTGGTATTTACATGCGGCTTGGGCGTCTGTAGCAGCAACTGGTTTTGTGGAAACCCAATTAAAGCAGCATTCTGCTAAGCATCAAGTGGTTTTTGCCCCTGAAGGCCACCTGTTTGGCCAATTATAATTTGTCATGGTATGAAATGGTAGCAGCACGCACGCATTCACACATGCATGCACACACAAACACAAATACACACACAGAGGCTAAATGGCCAGAGTAGCATTTCTAACAAGCTTGGTGTTGTCAAGTCTCACAAAAAAAAAACAACAGCAGCACTCTTGGAGATTGCAGGACAGGGCCATGGTGTCACTGTAATCAAAAAGAATCTTTGATGCAGCAGAAAAGGATGCTCTAATTACACAAAAGGTGTCCTTTTTCAAACCAGATCTTCTCCCCAAACCTCAGATAAACGTTACTCCAGAAACAAACACTTGTACACCTCCTACCCTTTTTCAGGCAAAGAGGCAGCAATTAAAAACAGAAAATCAGCTTCTTCTCATGATTCATAATAGATCCTTTGAGACTCGACAATGCTTAACACTTCGAAGCCATTCATCAGCAGGACGTTGTTCCATAAATCCTACACTTCAACAAATGTTATCACTAGCAGTGTTGAAAAAAAAACAAAGGCTCACAATTCCAGGCATGCATGCTTAATTGAAGATGGAGGATGTTGGAGATGAGCATGCCTCAGCAAGATAATCAAAATGCGTGGACTGAATATCAGAAAGGGAACTGCATGAGGGCTTCATAATGCCATGATCCATCCAAATGACTTATATCTGAAGGAGCGCTATCTCAGTTCTGATTCATGTCAACCCAAAAAAAACGAGAGGTACACGCCCTCATAATCAATAAACCTTGACTGCTTGTTCTCACAGATCTAATCTTTTAAGTCCTGAATTAATTCACTGGAAACTGGTTTGATTTAGCAGTTCGCATATGAAAAACAAGAGAAATCTTTAGCTAATGTTTGCAGACTTTTAAGTTAATAACTCGCTCTGGAGTACAGGGTCAACCTCGGGTGTATTCAAATGCATTAAAACAAAAAACTTTATAATCTTTGCCTTGATTATATGAATTCCTTTTATATCACATATTTTGTTTTATTTTATATACAAAATAGGATTACTTTTGATGATCATGTCGGTCCTCCATCTAAAAGTCATTTACATTATAAATACAGACATTCAAAAATGTCACCAGCGATATTAATTACATTACTTCATTAATAGCTTTTATTTGTTCACGGCCATTACAATAATCACCGCAATAGGATATTGAAAATTATATTAGCACCAAGTAATGATAGTTGAACTTCAGGTAGCATTTTTTGTAACTGCTCAGGAGGCACATCTACATACAAACACTTACAAATAGACAGATTTGAAATGACTGCTCAAGTAATGTAACCAAGGAAATATGGTACTGAAAAATGTTTAGACTGTAAACACTGGACTTAGACAGACGACTTATAAGCATTGACTATATAAGGCATCTTAGCAAGTTTGGGAAGCATTATTGAATTAATAATACCAAACCTAATACCTAGCTCTAACTAATCCAATCAATATAAACAGTTGGTAAACAATTCAAATTGCCACTACATTAACTTAGATTTTAAATATTAATCCTAAACACTGACATATACAATAGTTTTAATTAACATATAAACAGCCAGCAGTCATCTCTTATTACAACACACTCGGCCTCAGAGTGAAGACAGCAGCATCCATTACTATAATGGAAGTGGCTCCACTACAATCCTTATTCCTGCCTTTTTAAATGTAACCCCCCTCCAAGGCAGGGCCTACCTTTATGAAGAATGGCCTTGTTCTCTCTCTGAATCTCTATTCCAGCTCCATGTTCATTATTCACAAGGTACTTACCCACTACCGCAAAGGTGAAAGGACACAAAACCCATAATAGAAAAATCAATAGTGGGAAAATTACTCACAGAACAAGAATAAAACTTACATACAAAGAGGCAAATCCGCTAGTGAATTCTGGACATGCTCACCGGCAGCACTAAATGCGGTGAAACTGATAACGTGGTCTTGTGTAACCGGTGCTACACTGTGGTGCTGGATTTCAGATCCTGCTACACTTGAATTTTCAAATAATGAAATCTGCCTATTTAACAGGATGGAATTTCAGGAGTGCATCACTAGGCTATTAAAAGAACGTTTTTAATATAACTAATGCTTATAAATATAACATTTATATTCATCACTCTTGCCTGATGCTTTATTCCAGTGACTTTCTGGCATTCCTAAAACATAAACCGACTTCCATACAATAATAATCCCATAAACTCAAAGTCAAAGCGTACATTTTGACATTGTGAATGTATAATCTTGTAAAAAAATAAAAATAAATCATGCTTTCATGGTTAATTTTCATGACCACTATTAACGAACCAATTCATTAATTTCCACACAATTTGACACGAATTGTGTGTGTCTAAATGAATCGTGGACAGTTAGAGCCAGACACAAAAGAATTAAGAAAGAATGACGTTAGGGCATTCTTTGGGTAAAAAAATAGATGCAGACATCTATCAATAGATGCACTGAACACTTTAATCAAGGTGCGATCCTTCATCATGCTAATGTAGACCTCCATCAGACTGCATGTGGTACTGTTTTTAAATTGCGTGACATGATAACTAACCATGAAATCATGACAGCGTTCCTAAATAAATCCTAGCAGTAATGTGCTTTAAGGGGGAAGAATAAGGGATCACGGCAGACTAATATATTTATTATGAGTTGTCATTACTGGCCAGACATCCGTACAGAAACGTGCACAAGCAGTGAACAATAAAAGACGCCCAGGTGGCATTTTTAAAGTTGTAGATCAATAACAGGGTCTGTCTGATGAGGTCTCTGTTGGCAGGTTGGAAAATCATACCTTGATTGAAGTGTATGTGTCAGACTCTACATTCATAACTAATTCAGATGGATGTCGGACACATTGGGCTCAGGGAGCTGGGAAATCTGATGATCTGATTTATGTGCTCTGGCTTCCAAGCTCACTTTGCTGCAATATCAATACCCCAGGTTATACCAGTGTATCAGCTTTTTGTATTATAATAAAGATATTAAAATGGTAGGATGAAAATAACAATAGCTCAAGCAATATAACATCGGGTACTGGTTTCAAATTATTTTCTATTTAATACCTTAATGAGTTCTTTATTTTGTTTCTTTGTTTCAAAAAATGTTTACAAGTCAAACGTAACACCTAACTACTAAAGTTTTATTTCTTTGTTAAATGAAAGTACATCCCTAGATTACTAGGCTACCCATTCAGTTATTAGCTATCTGTTTTATTCCTCAAATACTAGAATATTTGTTTAAATATGAAAGAACATCAGACATCTATTATTCTATCTATTAGTAAGTAATATTCTGAAATGTCTGAGACCATTAGTCCCTATAATCCCGTTTGTTATAGCAACTATAAAGGTTCATTCCCTCATTTCCTCTCAAAATTTAGACAAAAATAGTATGATGCTTGTTACTGGGAAACCAGAACGACCTTTACCCTGACAACTGATACAAAGCGCTGAATGGAGACTTTATCCACAAAAAGAAATGTCACCTAACAGAAACATTAACATACCTTAATGATTAAATATAATTAGAAATTAGATAGATTTAGAGCTATCTACATTAATGCACTTTTACTGAGGGAGCTGCTATAATGGAAATATTCATGGACACATTCTGATCAACCAGAATCGAGAACAGCTCTAATCAGAACTGAGAAGTTTTCAACATGGTCGAAAAAAAAAAAAAAAAAAGAAAACCAGCCACAATAGTGGTAAAGACTTCTGAACTTTATAATAAATAATATCACTGGATGAACGTGTGTTCTCACTGAATTGTTTACCTTCCTCTTCTTGAAGGCTTGGCGAGACAGGTAACCCCTGCAGGCAGCCTGGAACAACGTGATGTTTCGTTTGGTTTGCTCATCTCTCTGCTCCTCTAGTTTAGCCAAAGTACCCGCTCTGAAAAACACCTAATACACACAAACACACAGAGTGCATCATTACACTGTAAACTCTCCATTTACCCAGCTGAATTCACTATAACTGAAAATTGATGCAATCCTGCTGCAACACTGAGCATGGTCATTTTCTGTTGTTCTTAACAGTGTTTAATGTTATTTTCCAGCTCCGTTTGTGAAACTATCAGGATACACTATGTGTTTAATGAAAATCCCGCACTGAATAACCCAGGCATACTCTACTGTTTAAAAGTGTAGTATCAGCTGTCATATTTTATTCAGCACACATTTTTTCCCTAAAACTACATATTATAGATATATATATATATATATATATATATATATATATATATATATATATATATATATATATATATAATATAACACATTGAAACAGCCATTAACCTTTAGCCTTCTGATATTGTTTGTTTTTTCTAGATGATTATTTATTATTTAAAGTGTATGGGAAAGAACAATACAATTCATACAAAGAAATTTTTCATTAGAGGGCCAGACACAGAAAGTGAGAACTATTGTTATTCTGCAGTGTCTTTTCTTCTTGTTCTGGTTAGATCAGGCTACAGAACCTTCTGGGAAAAAAATGCGACATTTGGCACACTGTTTGTTGTGAAGGTATGTTCTGACCAAATATGACCAAAGTGCTGTCAAAGTATGTAAATGTATGTACAGTATCTCACAAAAGTGAGCACACCCTTCACATTTCTGCAACCATTTTATTACATGTTCTCAAGGGATAATACTATAGAAATGAAACTTGGATATAGAAGCTAGAAGCTAGAAGCTACCCCGGTGACTGTTAGCCTAATGTTTTGTGTTATGTTGTACATTGTTAATAGTTTTCATACTTAAGCTGTGAAATCCTTGTGATATATTCAGTTTGTGCTGGTCTGACAAATAAAATAGTGTTTAAACATTACTTTGTGTTTAAGGCAGTTTTGTGTTTGTATAGACCATTACGCATAAAAGGGCATTAATGGGAACATTAAAGAACGTTCTTTAAAAAAGTACAGTAACTAAAAAGTTACTTTTAACAGTAACGCATTACTTTTTGGTGTAAGTAATCAACAAAGTAATTGAGTTACTAGTAACTGTAACTAGTTACTATTTCTTAGTAACTCTTACAACACTGGTGATCAGTATGAGAGAATTGTACTCAAAGCACCAAAATTGTATCTGCTCTAATACAAGATATACAAATTTGTATGGTTCTGTCAAGCAGACAAAAACATGAACATGATGAATAGGACATGTGGCTTTGCACGGTTAAACGACATACAGCTATTATCACTTTTGTTGGCACTTATTTTGACAATAATGGCTGTATGTTGAGTTATTTTTAAAGGACAGTAAATCTGTACTGCTATTCAAGCTGCTCATTGATTACTCTAAAATATATCCAAGTTTCATTTCTATATTATTGTCTTTTGAGAAGATCTACTAATATGGTTGCTGAAATGTGATTGGTGCATATTAAGATGTTCCATCGACTCCAATGTTAGATTAAAAGTAATGACCATTAAATATGAATTTAACGAAAATACACCTTACGTGTCTTTTAAGTTTTTGCAAGCACACCTGACACTCAAATGACACTCATATTTTGCGCACATCAAGTTAAAAACTCTAAAAAAATTTTAACTTGTTTGTCACCATCATAATGTCCATCAAACGAAATGTCATTTTGCAACAACTCTGCACATACATTAGCATTCACAAAACTTTTAGCAAGCATTTCTCGAGTGATTTATAAACAGTGTTTCATAAGCACAGTGTTCAGAGTGATTCGCCAAATCATTACAGTTTACTGAAAAGTCTTAACACAAGAGCCTCCATTAAACGGTGACACTTTCAGTGTAAGTGCTTTTATCACCTTTTATAAAAATACTGTATGTCCTGAAGAATCTTTCTCAAAATTATTAGTCATTACAAAGTTAAGCATATTACATCAGCTAGACTTTATAAACATCGAGAAAAAGTTTTAACTGGAATAAAAGACAGGAATTTAAGAAAAATTCCACTGTTTAACTTACTGCATGGGTGTGGCCTAATATTCTAATATGAAAGCTTGATTGACAAGCAGGACTAAATACAGCTGTGCAAGCACGGAGAAAAGAAATGTAAATATATTGAATAAAGTTACACAATTACAACCAGTTACAGTATCTCACGAAAGTAAGTACACCCCTCACATTTCAGCAAACATTTTAGTAACTCTTCTCAAGGGAATAAACTATAAAAATGAAACTTGGATATATTAAGAGTGTCAATGTGCAGCTTGTATATCAGTATATATTTACTGTCTTCTAAAAATAACTCAACATACAGCCATTATTGTCAAAATAGCTGGCAACAAAAGTTAGTTCACCCTAAGTGAACATGTCATGAAAAACCTCTGTATGACTCTGGCCACTGTACTGAAACTCAGGGTGTTACCGAGCTTCTTATAGCCTCATTTCTCAAATCCTCAGAGAGTTCCTTTCCATGAGGTGCCATGTTGAACATCTAGTGATCAGTATGAGAGAATTTATATTTACCAAAATTTAACTGCTCTAATACAAAATACACAAATTTGTATGGTCCTGTCAAGCAGACAAACACATGAAGATGATGAATAGGATGTGTGGCTTTGCATGGTTACAACTTACAGCTGTTATCACTTAGGGTGTACTCACTTTTGTTGCCAGCTATTATGACTATAGTGGCTGTATGTTAAGTTATTTTCAGAAGACAGAAAATCTGTATTGCTATTCAAGCTGCACATTGACTACTCTAAAATATATCCAAGTTTCATTTCTCAATTGCTCACTTTTGTCAGATAATGTATATTGGCTAGATTTGCTTGCTTGTTTGTGAAATCAAAATGCGCACGAGTTTTAGGGGTTTTGAGGAAGCACACTTTTGACAGGAAGTGCTGAGTGAACATTAATGAAAATCTCTCAATCGAAATTTGCAAGTGGTCCGATTTTCCCTCCACACCTGCCAAATAATTAACCGTTCATTCCAAAGTCAATGAATCTGCAATTGTTTGGAAGCAGAGGAGACTGTTTAGGGTCTTTCCTTCTTTCCAGTTGATGGGATTAGATCTCTACTAGGAGACTTCGGTTTAATTTGTGATTAGCAGGCGAGCGTGTCAGGGTCGAGATGTGCTGAATAACCCTGTCACCTGCCAGTGATGAGCCGAACAATGATTTCGACACAAAAGGAAGATGCATCTATTGTGCTGGTGTAGACATTGTTTTTTTCTTAGATAAAGTACACAACAACCACAGCGATGATTCGCTTTAGAGTTTTTAATGACATTTCTTGCACTGCCTAGTTGTTATTCTGGCTGTTGCTTCTAGTGACAGAGGAATAAAAGTCTACAAGTAATCATTATGGGAGCATGATTAAACAAGCACTCACCCTGCTTAGGCCCATATGATAGCTGCTCTTCTCCAGGTCCAGAGACTCCAGCAACTCCTCTACAGCCTGCAAAACACACAACATTTCTTTTTAATTCAAGTGATTTCACTTAAAAGTCAAATGGAAGGCAAAAATCCTTCACTAAGCTTCCAAAATCTTTAACTGCTGAATTATAATCTACTTGCAAAAGATCGCTCACTCTTTTAGTGATGATGTGTTAAGACATAAGCAGTTAAAAAAGACCAAAACTAACCAGAGCTATTTCACAGTCCCAAAGTGTCCTGCTAATGCTAATGCTCAGCTTCAGTGTCATCTCTCTCTCTCTCTCTCTCTCTCTCTCTCTCTCTCTCTTTTCTTTTAGTCTCTTAGAGCAGGACAGGTCTTGAGAACCCGATCTGAAAAGCCCCATCTAGATTACAGTGGACGAGGGGGTGGCAGCCAGCAGCACTAAAGCGCCATTGTTCCAGTCTGTTTCCACAGAAACCCATCAGCGAGACGCTGGCACAGGGGAAATCTGCTTCTTGCACTTTTTTGCCCATTCTCTCCTGCTAATGCCGGCTTTTGTGCTTTCCTCCTTCTTCCCACCGTTTCACTTTTGCGAGGCTTCATCCACGGGGAATTCAAACACAATTGACCTTCCTTTCTCCCACAATTCTCATCAGGATGAAAAAAAAAAAAGTCTTCACGCTTATTTTCTGGTACAGAAATTCAACAAAGTCATGCAGCTGGGGAGATTTCAAATAAACCTATAGTTTTGCAAGTGCAGTCCCACTTTCTTCAGCAAATCGTTAGGTTCAAGATGGCAGCCACATTTTTCAGAGTTGATAATTGCTATAAGATTTTTAGGCCATTTTCCAAGCCCTAAGCCCCAGAGCAATTAATATATTTCTCCTGTCTGCACCCTGTATTGATTCGAACGGGAAACACAGCTGGGAAAGCTTGATTAAGCCGTCACAATGGGCACGATTAACTGAGCTTTATTTCGCTGTGACGGTGGCACAAAAGCAAGAGATGAGCGCCAGGCTTTGTCTCATTTCCTGAATGCCTGGAGCACTTTACTCCTCTCTCCACTCACCCTCTTCTCATCCTTTACAATGTAGTTACGGCCAAGTTTTTTGGTCAGGTGTGGAGCCATGACATCGAAGCGACGGCGGAACTCAGAAAACACCATGTGGTCTGGATAACCTGCGATATAAAAAAAAAAAAAAAAACATTTTTTGTTCATGCAAATAAATAAATAGAAACTGAAGTTTGAAAAGCTCCTGCTTTTCTGCACACCTTGTCTGTAAATACGGAGAGCATCCAGAAGCTTCATGCCCCGGATCTGAGCTCTCAGTAGGGACACGTCCAGCTGCATGAGACCTGGATCGCAGCTCTCACCCTGGAGCTCAGCAGAACTGGAACTTCTTAAAACATCCATCTTAGGCAGCAGGCAGTGCACAAAGTGAACCCTTGACCTTTTGACTGTGTCCAGCAGCGCATCCTGTAAAAAAATAAATAAATAATTAATTAAGATTAAATCAGAAATCATAAGATCTTGGCCTCAACTCTGATTTAATTTCATTGTTTTAGAATCTATTATTATTAGAAAATTAACAAAACCCTACAGTCTTAATAAACTTCATAACTAAAAAATAAGAGTCATAACTTCTAAATGTTTTATTATTATCAAATCAAAATCAAATCAAATTTTATTTGTCACAAACACATACATACAGGGTACGACATGCAGTGAAATGCTTTTTATTAAGGCCTACTATTATGACCATGTAAAAGATTTTGTTCCGCCTTCAACCTTTCCATTAATTGAATTGAATTTCATGCTCTCACGAAAGTTCTCACCACTTGGAGCTTGATCTGTATGCAAAGGGACTTCTTCTTCACCGCAGCCACACCGGTGGTGAAGGTCTTCCTCATGCTGGTTGCACGACGCAGAGCGAGTTGAGAGCCGCCCTCTAGACCGGCGATCGAACCTGACAGCACAGTCACACTGCTGGAGCGGCCCATAAACAAGGCGCTGATGTTTTTCCTGTTTAATAGTGAGTGAGAAAATGTATTACATAATAGAGTGTTGCTGACTTCACTTAACACTAATGGTGTTCCAGTCTTTACATACAGAGCTCTGTATTCTGTGCAATAAACTGAAAAGCCTTTTTATGTTTAAGGTTTGGGCATGTGATGCTGTTTTTTTTTTTACTGCACACATCATTTGCTCATTCAGAATAAACAGCATATTTACTTTATTTATTTATAAGTCCTTTATTGTATTGAAAGAAGCGATACAATGTAACGTGTGTGTGTAGTGTGTACACGTGTGTCTTACTTCTGTGAATTCTGTAGTAGACTGACTGCATTCTGGGAGGTAGGGTTTTGCTTGGCAATGTTCAGCCAACCACGGGCATCATACTCCACCCAGTCTGTGCCATGGCTGTGGGCGAGCAGAAAGTGTTGTGGCCGTTCGCTCTTCAGCAGCAGTGTTTGCCCTGCAGGAAAACCAGGCGTTCATGAGCACCATTGTTATTGTGTTTAAGTATATGTACGTGTGTGCATGTGTGTGTGTAAATAAATGCAGCTAAGAGACCTTTGCTCTCTCCTTCTGCAGGGCCGTAATAGCTAAAGAGTCTTTCTACTAATGCGTCCTCTGATCCTGCTGGGTTCGATGCCTCCTCTTCCATCAGCCAAAGCAGCCCCCTCGCCTCGTCTGTCCTCGATGGTGTCCGTACCTGACAGACACACACAGAGAAGATACAGGAGTTTCTTAACTAAATGCAGGTAGAGCACACCTACTTCAGAATAACTGACATGAATACACCGACCAGGCATACCATTAAGCCATTTATAACACTGATTATCTCATCATCATAGCACCTGTTAGTGGTTGGGATATATTAGGCAGCAAGTGAACATTTTGTCCACAAAGTTGATGTGTTAGAAGCAGGAAAAATGGGGAAGTGTAAGGATTTAAATGAGTTTGACAAGGGCCAAATTGTGACTGGGTCAGAGCATCTCCAAAACTGCAGCTCTTGTGGGATGTTCCTGGTCATGAAGTGGTCAGTATCTATCAAAAGTGCTCCAAGGAAGGGACAGTGGTGAACAGGGTCATGGGCAGCCAAGGCTAATTGATGCATGAGGGGAGCAAAGGCTGGCTCATGTGGTCCAACAGCCAACAGATGAGCTCCTGTAGCTCAAATTGGTAAAGACGTAATTGCTGTTAATGGTCGACAGGTCAGGACTGTTTCGGCAGCAAAAGGGGGACCAACACAATATTTGGCAGGTGGTCATAATGTTAAGCCTGGACAGTGTAAAGGCCATTTCACCTTCTTTACTGCTTGTCTAAGAGGCTAAGCTCCATATACTGGTACTGACAGACACAGATATGCAGGTAGAAAAAACCCTCCACTAGCAAAACTGTACCCACCCGCACATGCTCAAACTTCAATCCTGCTGCTATACACTACCATTCTGCAAGCGAATCTCCATACTCACATTGGAACAAGCATTTATAAATTCACAAGAACAGCAAGCTGAATTCCGTTCACCACCATTGCACTTTTAATTTCATGCTTTAATGTACTATACCCACCATTAAACAACAACAAGCCTGTCCAAGCAATTATCATGCTCTCGCATGCTTAAGGCGTAAATGGGCCGAGCCGTTAGTGTTCTAGTTCTGTCTCAAAAGCGACGCCTATGAGCAGGGCCCTGGCACAATTATTGGAAAAATAGCCGCTGCAATTCTGACTGTTTTGTCCCTTTGTCTCGCTTAACTCGAGTTTAATAGAGGCAAGAATAGCAAATGCATGTACATGAGATGAAGCAATTAGCCTACATCGATTCTCAATTCAAGCACTACACTTTAACTACAGCATCCCGACTGAGAAAGATCAGCCTAGACAAGCAAGAATTCACTGGTGCTCCAAGATATTTAGCACTCGTCTGATGATGGTAGGTAACAAACACCATCGAGTCAGAGTAGTGAAGACAGCTTTTTAAAGAAGAGCTTTTAGCCATAGGAAAGCCTTCAGAGAGAGTTTTTGTTGGGGTTTTAAGAAACAGAAAAAAAAAATATATATATAGCTGTAATACAACATTGTTGCAGGTATGATCTTACCAAAGCCTGACTGGATGCCTGGTCTACAGCAGCAACAGACAGAGAAGGACTCTGCTCCATGTCGTCTAAAGTGAGCTCAATGTTTTCCTAAATGAATGCAAAATGTTGATTAGCATCTTAAATAATGACCTAAATATACAGTTTGCTGGTCAATACTGAAACATTCAAATAAATCAGACATACACAGGAAACAGATACAAAAAAAAAGTATATACATATGATCCATTATATCATCTATTAACAATGTATTTTTGGTTGTCTGACTGAATGGAGACTGCAATGTTTAATAGTGCTTTTAGCAGGTTGATATTAAATTTATTCTGGAGAGGTATCATAACATTCAGCATCACACAGCAGCTGACTGAGGGCTACAAAGTTTTGACTTAACTTCTGAGCTTCTTAACCAACTTTAACAAATGAGCTCTCCCTAATGCACAAAAGAAAGTTTTTTAATGTCATAGTTGAGCACTTTTTTGTTATAAATGTTATAAATTGCTTTATTTCATTTAAAAAACCTAGATCTAATTAAATCTGAAAAGGCCAGATTCTGCTAATAGATTTTACTGCACTCACATATTTTTGTAAATTATATTGTGCTTACAGTTAATACCATCACATTTTATGAGCTTTTTATAAACATAAAAAAGAATAATAATTTTAACTCTCTGAGTGTACCATCTTTTCGTAATGCATTCATCTAATTTAGAGTTTCATTCTAACTTGTTTAAAAATTCAGCTTTATTTCACTGGTATTCAGTATGATTTTACAACATACAACCTCAAATATTTAGTTGCAAAATATTCCTTCCAGCTGTTTCTTTTTAGTATCAGTTTTTTGAGACATGTTACGGCCACCATTTAATGTTTTCTATGTTCTTTACGTATAAAATATGGGTTTATGAGATTAGCAAATCTGTGCATTCAAAGTGTTTTTTTTTTTCACATTTTAACCAGCATTCCAACTTTTTGGAATTAGGGTTGTATTTGATCTGTTGAAATGGTACTAATTTTTATGGTTCTCAATTTAATTTTGTTACGTGATTACTGATCTTGAATATTAGCAAAAAAAAAAAAGTCAGTTTGACAGTTTTTGCCATGTGGGGAAAGTTTCACTGGACCTAAATATTTTAACTAACAAAAAGATCTAAACAATTTCCCTGTTGTTACTAATGTTACAGTGTATTTTGTGTGTGTGTGTGTGTGTGTGTGTGTGTGTGTGTGTGTGTGTGTAGACCTCCTTGTAGCGCTCCAGTTCTTGCACAAATGTGTGCTGGTGGAAGAGAGCCTGCAGTCGCTCCTGAGTGTAATTGTGACAGAGCTCCTCGAAGGTTGCACCTCTCTCGCTCTTGGCCTGTCGAGGATTTTGGGAGCCTGGAGTATCTACAATCAGCACAGAACACAGCGAGTGCTTCTGTGTCGACTTCAGAGCTCTAAAGGAAGACAAAGAAAAACATTGTACACTTTTCAAGATTTGTTTTCTAAGGCTCAAATCATTTCCTGGTTATATAAAAAAAAAACGGGCAAATCGTTCTTAAATGGAAAATAATTCATATATTATTCTGCAAAGAAATCCTCTATATTTTCCAATACGTAGAAACTATCATTTACACATATAAATAACAAACTAGCATTAAAACAGACAACTTGAAGCACCCAAGCTTAAGAGATTAAACTGCAGTTAATCTCTTAAATACTATTCTCACTATTTCAATCATTTTTACCCAATTTCCTTTTTCTTATTTATGGTTAAATGTCAAAACGTTGACCTCAAAAAGAAAACATACGAAAAAAAAGATGTTTTTTCCCCATCTGAGGCAACATTGACTCACCTGTTGATGAGGGAGATCAGGAGAGTGAAAATCTCAGAGTATAAACTGGAAGCCATGGCCTCCAAACACTCCATTGCCGTGGCCTTGGACCCTACACCAAGCACACATAGACAACGTCTCATTTCCAGACAGACTACGTGTATGTAAAAGAAAATGTCTGAATAATTACATATGTTCCTCAAGGACCGATAAGGATGAGTAGGAACTTGAGCACAATAAAATAAAGCCGCACTGGAGAAAGCGCTTTCATCATTCTGATGCGTTCAGTGCTGACATCAAATCTGAATATGCGAAGTGGGGATGGAGTGACTCAGGCTGCAGGCACCCACACACATTCTTCCTAGTACACAGTAAGCATTTCTGGCATCAGATAAATCTTGCACCTGCAACCAAGAGGCAGCGGCGCATCTAGACACACCCTCGGGAGACATCGGGAATGTGTCTGAGAATGTGTAGGCGCTGCCCTGGGCGACAATCTCAGCTCACGCAATTGTAGAGAAATAAAAACGCTGACACTTATTACAAACCTGCAGCAGCACAGTACACACAACTCCCTGTTTAAACAAAGACGAATAAACACTGCGTACTGTATGCTGCGCCATGCAGAGAGTGTGTGCTCAAGACTTAAAGAGGATTATTCGCCTTCCGTGCATGTTTAGGTGTGATAACCTGCATGGGGGATCAATATAAAGAACACAAATCTTGGCTTATGGAGGAAAAAAAACTTGCCTGATTATAAAATCAGCACTTTCCTTATGGACACAATGAAACCTAAAAAAGAATGTGTTTAAGTACAACCCAATTCCACTAAACGTTGCTGTGCAAACTGTAAGTAAAAACAGAATGCAATGATTTACATACTCATAAATACATATTTTATGCACAATGGAGCATAGAAAATATCAAAGTGTAAACTGAGGAAATGTTACTGATGAGTGATACAGGATTCCAGCTGCTCAACAGTCCTGGGACGACTTTGTCATATTTTTTATGTTTAATGAGTGGTGGATGAAGCACTCGAGTAAAAAAAAAAAAAAAAAAAAAAAAACAAACATGTACTTGAGTAAAAGTAGAGCTTCAGTAGGTAAAATATGAGTCCAGTAAAAGTAAAAGTGCTCCCTTTAAACTTTCACTTGAGTAAAATTACACAAGTATTTGCCTTCAGATGTTCTGCTTGCTGTTGAACTGTCGCTAAACTGGATGTTTGTGTAAAGTACAGTAGATACCACCAAGCGGCAATGGCGTTTCTAGCTTGAATGAGGCTCTGGGTGAACCACGCCATGACCCAACATCTCCCTCATTGAATAGTTTCTGTTTTGAAAAGCTCCTCTCTGCTTCAGCGACCGTCACTGGATAAGTACAAAATATTCTCAGAGCAGTCCACAAATTTGGAGACATTTCTGGGAGCTCAATTTCATGTAAATATGTAAATATCGGAATAAATGCATTTATTGCACAATTAAATACACGTCATTGTGCACAATTTATCAAAATCTCAGAAACAAAAAACATAAAACTCCTTGGATAACTGTAGCCATAAGAAACATACAACATCTATATCCTTATATGTCTTTTAAATGAGCTTTTAAAGCTGCACTGGAGATTCCCCCCTTACTGACCTCAGTCCAATCACAGAAAACCTTCATAACATCACCTCAATCAAAGGCAACCAAAGCAATCAGTGCTGTTTAACCACAATCCAACTAGACTAGTTACAGTAGGCTGGACTTGTTTTGTTGCTACACACATTATAATAAACTACATACTCTAAATTATAATGTTATGCAGCTAAATGAAATATTGTTGCACTAAGAGTAAAAGCATAGCAGGAAACACAGCATAAGTGATATACAGTTTTTAACCTTATTTCATTAGATACATTAGCTTCTACTATCCTAATAATGAGATGAGCGATAGAGCTGCATGCAAACCTTTTTCACATTTCCCCCATAGTTCTTCCCTCTTTCTTCTGAATTGGGCTGAATTGAGGGTTTAGACCTTCTTTTGTCATCTATAATTTTAATTTGGATTCAGCGCTTCTTACTGTCATGACATCACCACCCGCCTCTTCTTTCTGAGTGGATGAGTGAGGGAATTTCTCTGGGTGGTGGGTGCACACTCCGAAATGATGCAAACTTGCAAATGAGTAGGGGTTTAAAAAAACACTCGGCAGGAAGATGTACATGTCGCCTCTGCCTAAATCCACCACTGCCAAGCAGCAATCAAAACAAGTTTAAAACCCTGATTGGTGGCCTGCTGCGCTCTTGACCTGTTTTCATCCGTGCATAAATAAAAAGGAACGACTGATTTTGCAAAATGTAGTTTAGTAAAAAGTTTAATTTTTGACTAGTGTATATATTATATATAAATATTAAAAGTCTCCCCAAATGGAAATACTTGAAGTAAATGTAATTTGTTACTGTACTTAAGTAGTTTTTGTGTATCTGTACTTTACTTCATTACTGTCCACCACTGTTGATGCACCAAATGTTTTCAATAGCAAGCTGGATAGTCCCTGTCATCTTTAGGATGAGGAGGATGTGACACCAGAATAAATGTTTTTTTTCTGACCACAGAACAGTTTTCCACATTGCCTAAAGTCCATTTTAAGTGGGTTTTGGCCCCATGTTCACATCTGGCCACTTCTTTGCATAATAGACCTTTAACCTGCATTTCTGGATGTTTACAGAGAGTGATTTCTGGAGGTGTTTTTTGATCCCATGCAGTAATTTCCATTACAGAATCGACCTTTTTTCCTTTTAATAGTATTTTCTCATTTAAAATATTTGATATATTTATGTTAATATATACTATTGCAAAATTAGCATTCTGTTTTATACAGTTTTACAGCTTCCAGAATGTTTGCAACTGGGGCTGTTTTTCTCTACAGAAAGATTTCTTTCAATATTCTTTAAATTTTTTTATTAAATAGGTTTTCAGCTAAATGTGATATTTTAACCATAAATATGTTTTTAATACCCATGAATTTCCTAGAAGAATGTATATGCACAACGCTCCACTACAGCCTCCCATTATCCTGGATAAACTATTCACGGTGCAGGATGGTGCTTTTATAAAAAGATGGGAAGTGACGGTTTTAAACTGTTATAGAACAGGAAATTCTTTCATAAATGTTCCACTGCACTGAATGTGACTATAAACAGGCACAAAGGAGGACATGTAATACTTTAATAAATAAAAAGAGCTACTGTGGCAAATTGCTGTGGAAAAAGAGAAATACAAAAATCCTGGATATGGAATAATACAGTAGTAATATAGGAGTGTATTTCTCTGCTTATTCAACAGCAATTTGCCAACTATTACAATGTTTAATTTATTAGCTAAGAATGCACATTTATTCAGTTTACAGTATATATATTGAATGCTGTGAGATGTCTGAGATACAAGCTCCTGGTCTAACAAGTAGCACAGTATCTCTTTTATTTTGTGAAAATGATCATAACAGAGACTGAAAGCGCTTACAAATAAGAATTCTATCATAAATGTTAAATAAACGTCTCCTAACAAAAAGCTTCACATACCATCTTCACAAAACAGCAACATGTTTTAAATCAATTTATTACTAGTGTTGGATTAATATGAGCTACTGGTGTACAAATCTCTGTGTATGAGCTGTTACTACAATAACTACAAATTCATTTTAATGGCACAAATTTTATTAACGGGCGAATAATGCGATGCACATTTCTTTTACTATTTCTATAAAATAAATAAATAATAATAAAAAAAAAAATGGGCCACATATTTATTCACAACATCCTTTCTTTTCTCAGACATCAAAAAAACAAAACTAAACATTGCTTTAATGATGCATCAAGTCTCAAATCAAGCACCAAAATCGGCAATGATGTACACATCCGGCAATTAAAACCGTCCGTGTGGAAACATAGCAAAAGTTCCGCTTGGTGTCCTGATGATTGACATAATTTAAAACACCATTTACAAGAACATTTTGCGTTCATGTTCTATGTTGAGTATTGATTCACTAATAATTTGAATTAGGCATCCATATTTCTCCATGACTAGATTATGTTTAGAGTATTAAAAACCTTTTAAGGTACATTTTTGTATAGAATTGATAAAAAATGTTCGATTAAGTTGCAATCAAATATTGAATCAATCGATAGCCCTATATAATATATTATATATACACACACACACATGCGCACACACACACACACACACACACACACACACACACACACACACACACACCACCATGCTATAATTTTTTCCAATAAGCCCTCAGACACAACAGCTTAATCTTTACATTTAAACCGGCCTTTTCTTTATTACTAGGCTTTAAAAAAATTAATTCTAAATGCAGCCCTACCCTTTCAGTCAGCTTCAAAATGATTGGCAACATAGATGTTTTAGCTAACTCTAGAACAAAGTGGGAATCTGCAGTGATATTTATTTATTTTCATTGCTGATGGAGATCATTATCAAACACAATCAAATATATTATAATTATTACCTAGTACCTATAATTTAAAGCCTAATTGACATGCTACTTGAATTATCAGCAGTACAAAACTCATGTCAAATCTACATTTTACTGTCATTTTGTGGGACAAATTAAAGGCTTTAATGTATTTAATACGTAAATATGATGCTACATCTTGCTGTGCTGTTTGTTGTCTGTTTTGAAATCAGTTTACACTACAGAAGTCACTCATTAGTGAGGTTATAGTAGGGAAAGACAAAAGCAAAGTTTGAAAAAGAGAAGGAGAACAAATAAAAATCCTTCTGCCAGGTTTGTTTTGTTTCTATCACAGAATTAGTGAAAGGGTGTGGTTGTGGTTGCACTTGCCTGAGCTGTCTCCAGAGTCCTCAGGCCCCTGGCGAATGCTGGTATTTCGTGACAGCGTTCCCTTGGCCTGGGGTTTGAAGATGGACGACGAGAGTTGTTCCAGACTGCAGCCCAGAAGATACGCCGCTTTTTGAGCCCATTCATGTCTGGCGAACTGCTTACGGCCGGCTGAGGAATGGCGAGAGAGTGATGAATGGATGAAATAATGCGGGCTGCACAGGATTCATCGTACGTTTACTGCTTTTTCTATTTACGTTTATTTATTTAGAATAAGCTTTTATGCATAGAGGCGGATTATAATCAGCGCACAGAGCTGTTAAGGCGCCGGTGTGATACTAAAGCTGCTGAGTTTCAACTAAGTGACAGTAAATGGAGACAGAGGAGATGAACACAGTCAGATTTAGCCCTGCTACTAGACATTAAAAGTACATTTCAATGGCTTAATCATCTCTAGAAATCTTCAAAGTCATGTCAGACAATGTACCTGAAGTAACAGCAGAGAGAAGCTTACAGACATGCCTAGACATCCAGTGTCAGTGACAGCCTTTTTTTTTTAAATAGATAACAGTGTGTCAGTGTCAAAAATCACTCATCTTCTTTCACACTAGGATTTTTTTCCAAGGAAAGCACTTACTGGAGAGCTTTTTGTTCCGATATGAACAAAAAGGTGACTCTCATGACGTCTGTACTGTAACCATAATACAATGTGTACCAGTGGGAGACCTCTGAACATAGCATGCTATCTACAGGGTGTCTAAAGCAAAGAGTCAAGAAACAATGAGAGTAAAGTTTGTATTTATTATTTATACTTTCTCCCTCATACACAACATTTTTCTCAGCTGCTCAACTATTGCCCAGTAATATTATTATGTATACTGATAACTGGTGATGAAGTGGGGCATCATGTATCAGTGGATGTCCTACTTTTGCTATATTGTTACACTGGAATATTGTTGTAGTGCGTTTATGAGACATTCAACAAGTCAAATGTCCTTATATTTGTCTCCTAACTAAACAAATTCTGCTCTACAACACTGTACTTGATTTTTTTCTGGCTTCGACAAGATTGTAGGAAATGGAAAAAAAGGTCAGCTGGGACCCAAAAATGCCAGCATCAGCATTTTTCACCCATCCTACAGCTACTTCTCCAAAAATTACATGGGGATTGAGAAAAAAAGTGTGACAGCACCTTAAGCAAATCTGCTCAAAACACTGATTTACTGTCTGAAGTGAATTTGTAAAATGTGTACATGGCTGCTATAAACTTTCCTCCATCGTTCGCCTGAAAAGGGACCAGCGTTTTAACATTCTCAACAGCGTCTCTTCAATTTCTTCAAATTTACTTTAATCTTTTAGACTAAAGATCAAACATTATGGATAGAAGGGATTTTTTCCCCCCACTGTTGTCTGTTATGCTCCAGCACACAGATTGTTAACAGAACTATGGAGGAACATCAAACGGAGCAGATAGGCGCTTTATCAGCAGCACAAGCCCACTGCTTTGCTGCACTGAGAGAGGATGAAAGTGTGAGAAAAATGGAAGCCTAACACCATTAAAATGCTAATAAACTGTCTGCTGTCAGTGATTTAATAAAAAATAAAAAAAAAACACAGACATACATTCCAGTGAATATGCAACAGTGTATTACCTTCATCTGACTCTGGGTTACGATGCGGTGTAGCGCCGGCATGCAACATCAGCATGTGAGTGAACACAGAAGGGTTAACAAGACAAATCTCACACACTGCAATTCTACTGGAGAAACAAAGCTCAGGGGCGTTAAGGTTCATATTAGCATGCAGTCTCACACACACACACACGTGCACGTGAAAGTTCTGGAGAGAATACAGGCCTTGTTCTAAACGCATGAGACCCATTAATGGGCTCATTACCAGAATCTCAGTAGAGTGCTGAGTGATGAGCCACTCGCTTAATGTCATTATTACCATTATCGCCCACACGCATTAACCCAGTGTCACACTGCAGGAGAGGAACTGAGGATAAGGAGAGACATGGGTCGTAACCAAGTCGCTTTTGAATGACTATACTGCCACAGAGTGGCTATATTTGAAAATGCAACCGGATGAAAAATAAAGACATTGTGCTTTATTATCAGTTTAATGTCCAGAGTTTAGAATTGGGAGCTTAGAATTAGATGACACTTTCACAAAAAGGTTTACAATGCTATAGCAAAGGACTTGATTTAATTGATGCATGCTGTAACACAAGCATAAGAACAAACAATTTGCCTGTGTGATCATTTGGACTATGTAGAAAGTGCAACCTATTTCTAAATAATTTTTGAGCAGTTCAAATGAAGAAATTTCCGAATCAGAAAAAAAAAAATAATCGCTGGAAAGGGATGACAGCCAGAAGAGTGATTGAGACTTTCATTACCGCTTTCATCTACGACTGAGACTGCACAGGGGGGCAACATTAGACAAAATGAGCATCAAATGAGCTACTGAGAATAAACACATCCGGAGCCATTAGTGTTCAGTCAAAAATCATTACGGCAGTAGAAAGTATGAAAAGAAATTAGTCAAAGTTCAGTTTATTAAATGAGTCAAATCATCTATTGTGCTCCTACCAGTGTCAATCCCCTCAAAAAGCTTTTACACTGGCAACTCAATTTCACACAACATTTCAAAATACTGTATTATCAATTTATTTCTCCTACCAAAAGAAGCTTAATTTCTTATAATGCCAGAAAAACTTCTTGCCAATACCTTTGGTAGCTCCTGCAGCCCCTAGATGGTAGATGGCACCCAACACCAGCCAGAAGGTTCTCTGTTCTTCTGCAGAAATGTTCAATACCTTCATTGCAGCCTGGAGTTTAGAGAACTGCTGAGTGGCTTTTTGTTTCTCTTCAGGCTGTAAAGTTATAAAAAAACAGTCAAAATGTAAGTGTGTAGAAAATTTGTGTAGATGAATTCCTTGTAGAGTAGGTGGAGGTGGAGCTTGCCTTGAAGTGAGGCAGGATCCCGAATGCGCTATTCTCAGCAAAGTGGTTGAAGTGCAGCTCAGTTCTGCAGACACAAGACAGGGTTATGAAGAGAATTCAAAAACTGATAAAAGAAAGGTTAATGTGGGGACCTGATATCCCTAGACCAAAACAATTGGGTTTCCCTTTTGAGTTGAGTAAGTAAGGAACATCTAAATACATCATCATAATAATTACAGAACACAATAAATAAATAATAAATAATTACAGTGTAGTGTTAAAAAACCTTTACTTTCACTATACTGTAATTATCTATTATTTATTTATTGTGTTCTGTAATCATTATGCAATTGCACTGAGGAGGCATAACATTATGACCGGTGAAGTGAAAAACACTGATTATCTCTTCATCATGACATTTTGTTCACAAAGTTGATGTGTTAAAAGCAGGAAAAATGGGCAAGTGTAAAGATTTGAGTGAGTTCTACAAAGGCCAAATTGTGACATCTAGACGACTGGGTCAGAGCATCTCCAAAACTGCAGCTCTTGTGGGATGTTCCTGGTCTGCAGTGGTCAGTATCTATCAAAAGTGCTCCAAGAAAGGAACAGTGGTGAACCAGTAAAGGAGGTAAGGCTCATTGATGCGCATGGGGAGCGAAAGCTCGCCAGTTTGGTTCGATTCAACAGACGAGCTCAAACTGCTAAAGAAGTTAATGCTGTTAATACTCGATGGGTCAGGACTGTTTTGGCAGCAAAAGGGGGACAACACAATATCAATTTTATCATTTTTCGTCTAAAGAGTGACATTTTTCCAAAAGGCATTTCTCAAGGGTTCTTTTAAATGGTTAATCCTTCTATAAGAATTCATCAAGCAGAAATCTCTGAAAGGAAACTCCTCTGTTTATGGTTCCACTTAGATTCATCATCAGAATTTAATTCAGAGTAAGTGAGACAATCTGAAGAACCCTAGACGCTTGGTGGAACAAAAGCAGAAGAGCAAAAACATTGCACTGATTTGAATTTTCTACAATGCTGATTCATTTTTTTAAATACCACTGGAATTAAATTTATGGAAAAAACTCTTAATATTAACTACAAAGTATTTCCAAGGGAATCCTATCGTCACGGTCATTTCATCCACAGTGGGATGCGGTGAGTACTACAATATCTTACTTTAGAGAACTGTCAGCTCCTGCCATCATGTAATAGAAAACGTTGAATGTGGATTCGGCTTCAGGTCGCCGTGTCACTCTCGACTTCTCCAGCAACATCGTCTACAGGACGAGAAGATATGCATAAAATAATCGCCTCTCATAAACAGCTGGGAGAATGCTGTTCCGATTTGTACCTGGATTGAAGCGGAAGCCACCTGACCAGCCTGGTCAAAGTCCAGAGAAGCGATGTGGGAAAAGCGGCTGGCGTTCCCGTTCATAGATGTGCTGCAGTTTCCAAATGCCTCAAGAATGGTGTAAACAGCTTGCCACTTCTCAGCTGGGGATAACAAATTATAGTCATTAAATACAGCTACTTATATTTGTGTACAGTCCAATTTAAGTTTAAGGATTGTGTTTATCAACTACTGTTTCTTGTCCAAGTAAGTCAACAAGTAACTAATTATGTTTCAGCAGCTTTTCTTCGACACAGGTTCACATTCACTTCCTGCTGCAAAAATATGTAAATAATCCCAGCTGATCTGCGAAACTAAACCAATCTCCTTTTCTACTTGATCTTGTTTCCTTTTTCTCTCACCTGAGTACACCTTGCTGTTGCTACCTGCGATGGTTACCAGGTACTGCACCAGGTGTTGGCAGTTGATGGTTTTTCCACTGCCGCTTTTACCCAGGAGTACGATGGACTGGTCCTGACGTGTGGTCAAAAGTTTTCGGTATGCGGCCTGGGCTACACCGTAGATATGCGGAGCCGTGTCCTCTCTGCGGCAACCTTTAAACATGTGCATCACCTGAAATTAAACACAAAAAAAGGTGTATTTCCTATTGCCCTTTTCCGTTTCCGCTGTAACTCAGCGATGTAGAGACTCTCACCTTCTCTGAGTACATGGATGGTGCACTAAAAGGGTTGATAACCACTATGTTAGGCCCTGTGTAGGTGTGGATGAGGTTTCCTCCGTAGCGCTGTCGTAGTGAGTGCATGATGCTGGATTCGTTCAGGTAGAGCAGCGAAGACAGATCCTCCACACGGTCAGATGAGGGAAGGTTCGCCTTAGAGACAAAGAGAGCGAACGACATTAGTCATTTTCACTTATGGACATTTGGTCGCCAACTTAACAGGATTATAAGTTAGATCAGGGGTCTTCAAACTTTTTTCTGTGAGGGCCACATGATTTTTCCTTTCTTTAATGAGGGGCTGGGTCGGTCTCTAAAAGATAACAGCATGTCCTGGAGTGACTACTAGCATTATTGTGGGGATTTCATTATGATTTAAAATGTATTTATTATGCCTCCTAATGCTGGATTAGTCTATTTTATTATGCACCATACAGACAAATGAGCATTACATTTTCAGAAATATATCGCCTATTAAAAGAGATTTATTACCATCATAACAACATTTTTCATATTCACTGCTATCAAAATCAAAACATTTACTTATTTACTATGAAACTAACAAGTACACTGCCCTTCCCAAAAAAAAAGTCACCACCTGGATTTAACTAAGGAAATAGGTATCTTGAATGATCGTGATCGGCGATCACTTAAACGTTAAATCATAAAAATAAGAGCATTTCCACATGCACAATGCGAAGCAACCTCAAGGGATTGGGGCTAAACAGCTGTATAGCCTTAAGAAAACCTTTTTATTGAGGCTAATTGGCAAAAAGGCTTCAATTTGCTAGGGAGCATAAGGATTAAAGCAATGGAAGAAGGTCATGTGGTCTGATGAGTCCAGATTTGCCCTGTTCCATGGTGATGGATTAGGGTAAGAAGAGAGGCGGATGAACTGATCATGTTCGTAATCAAAGCTAAAGGTGGTCCAACGAAATATTAGTGTGTGTGAGACTTTTTTTTGGACGGGCAGTGTAATTGGGCTATGTTAATAACTAAAGTTTGATAGCTAGGGTTGGATCGTACTTGCCAATAACTGATTAATCAACCAATATTTTTTAATAAATACTGGAGAAAAAAAACATAACACTACATGTAAAATAGTACTGCACATTATAAAAACATTTCTTTTTTATTAAAAAAAAAAAAATCTACTGCATAATGGAAATGTGCTAAATGAAAAATAAGAATATATTTATTAACAAATTATATAATTAATAAATTATAAATAATAAATATAATATAGCGCACTCCATGCAGCATGCTGTCTCATGTGTAACAGCACAAGGTGATTAGCGATTAGCAAGGTGATTAGCCCCTAGAGGCCACCATCGTAATGACAGCGGACAGGAAGCCGGAAAAATTGCTGGATTTTTTTAATATAGCCGATTCCAGCAACTATCTGTGCCTCGACCTCTATTAATAACTAAGGGAAATTTGAAAGTCAACCTTTATTATAAATTACAGGGATAATATGAGTAAAAAAATCTTTATTTAATTTTAAATATAGATTTTTTTACTCATATTATCCCTGTAATCTAGCCACAGTACTATTTTACATGTAAGGCCCACGGGTCGAATACGGCTCCCCCGTGGGCCGTAGTTTAGGGAGCCATGGGTTAGAGCATGGGCAATGGGTTATATTTCAGTATATCGATTATCCTGTAAAAGTTTGAGGAATACAAAAATACCAAGGAGAACCCCCAATAAATCTAAATTTATGTTCAAAGGTGTTGAAACAGGACAAACTGAGAGAAGCCCCCAATCATGGATAAGGTGATCTCATCAAAGGAATTAAGACCAATCCCACATGATTCACCTTTTCGACATTGTCTTCATCCACTTCCAAAACTGTTCCATCATGTTCCAACCGGATCTTTACTTTCCCTTCTGGAACGCTTCCCTCCTCCGACTTCAGCTGGGTCGCTGCAGATACACAGAGACACAGAAACACAAGCCTGCTGAGAGACTCTAAAGCTCAGTGTACACTTACACACTTGTCTGGCTTTGTATTTAGTCATTAATTTTTTATGAAACACACCACATTTACAAGCTGGCACACAGAGCAGCTGGGGTTAGAGCATGTTATATTTATAAAGGTTCAAAATTTCATATTAGTTATGCGTCTTTAATTTCGTCTGTTCGATTTGGCTTTTGATGTGACATTGTTATAAGGATTTGTAACGAAAAATATGTTACGAAAAAACTAACAAGTGCAAAACACCACAACTGGAGTAAAATAATATCTACACCTAAACCTTTCATTACTGGAGAAGTTTTTCAACTGTCCCCACAAGGCTTTTGTCTAGTGTTGTGAAACTCAATACCACAAACTAATTGAAGTTTTAACTTTACGAAAAAGACTAAAAATACGTGATACTCCCCAAGACCACCCAAATCCAAGAGAAAATACAATGTAATGTTCCAATGACGATACAAAATGTAAATATCTATCTCTGCATATGGAGTTATATTGCATAAACACAATCAATTTTTCAAATGAGTTAATGCTACTGCTTAATTCAAAGGAAATATGTGAAACGTAACAATAAAAGCATATTCCCACTGTTCTATCTGCTGTTATAGAAAATGAATCAACACTTTCCAAACAGTTGGATTCAAGAATTCCAATAATACTGTGGTATAATGCCAAAATGACCAGTTAATTAGAAAAACAATAATAGCTTTAATGATGTTTTCTGTGACAAACGACATCAAGTGAAACTACATATCATGTAACAAACAAGAAGGTCAGCTTACCTAAAGAAAAGCCATCTTTGTGAACCAGCCATACTTTCTCTGTGCCAAACCAGGCTCGTTCTGCAGCTATCTGCTCCTCGGTCTTCACCTGTAGGAGACAAGGGGAGTCAAAGAGAAAGTGGTAAACAGTGCACGGACACACAAAACCTTTCACTTACCATGACCACGACCCACTACTACACCACGATACAGTGCTGTATGGAGGGGGCTAAGCACCAGTTGCATCCTCTGAACTTTTACATACCAGGAAGGACAGTGGGTGGCATTCACACACACACACACACACACACACACACACACACACACACACACACACACACACACACACACACGCAGATATGACGGATGCATGACAGAAAAAAGCGTGAAGTGAAACCTGCAGCCGAGTGCAGCAGTTTCACACTCAGTGGCTGTTCCTCTTTTGCTAGTCTTGCAGCATTTCAGAACGTCTGGCTCAAAGTAAGAAACACTAACAGACACATGCTGGTATTCAGAACACTAAAACCAAATGCATGCTGAGTAAAGGCATCGAAATTTAATTAGGGAAATTATTATATAGGGTTGGTGTGAAATTAGGCAACCGCTGCAGGCATCTCGAGCGTGACAGCATTGGATCTACATTAAACAAGTAGGAACACAGAGAGGATTGCCTTCATCTGGCTTCATCACTCTCAACAGGTGGCAGAGCAACTACCAAACACTGAACTCAAACTCCACACCCCAACTCACTTTTCAACAAATTTAACAAAGAAAATCAGGTTCATGTGCTACCGTGCCACACTCTCTACTAGCTCATACACTACAGGTTAATGCACTGCATTGTTGTCAGACCTTGGGTGATAAAGCAGCCGCGTGAGCCGCTTGCAGGACAGACACGGGGTCCTCCTCCACCTTCACCTGCGGCAAGAGTGGGTTTAAGAGCTTGGTCAAATATCATTTTCAGGAAGTTGAACATGACGCACACAGCAGGGACGAGCACCCCGTATACAAACAAACAAAAAGCTGATTTTGGTTAAAACAGCAGTTCAACCAATTCACCATTAGCTTTGATATAGCATGCAAGAGTACATTTATTTCATTTGGACAACTGATGCATTTATTTAAAGCAAACTTGTAAGCAATGCAAAGCAAAATGAAAGCATGAGTGAAGTTTGGCTTAAGAGCTCAACAGTGGAGCTCTGGCAGTCCTGGGATTTGAATTCACAATTTTTAGTTCATTAGGACAAAACTTTAACTGAGCTGAGCTCCTGATGCGTCCGACTCAGTTATTCTCAGTGAGGCACTATGACGAGACACTGAGGAAAGAAAATAAGTTATGACAAAGAAATCGATGTAAAAAGAAAAAGGTCTTAGATAGGCAAAGGGAGAGAGAGAGAACAAAAGAGAGAGAGGGGGGGTTGAAGTTAAAAATTTCCTTTGTAGGGTTTATCAGATATTGGATACATATTTAGAATAAACTGTATGTGTCGCAACAAAAGGACGTATTTTACTTCCTTTATAATCATGAACAGTAAGGTCACAATAACAGCAACGGAATTAAGAAACAGTAGAAAGCATCTGGTGACTGAGGAAGTACTGATATCTGATCTTCACTGTGGAGGGACAAAGCAGACAAACCTAAATGAGGACAAAGACAATGAGCTGGAAAAATGGAAAAGTCAGCAATGACCTGTGTGCACAAATGAGACGGTAGAAATAAAGCGTTTAATATGTAATGCTCCGTTCCAGAGATTTTAATTATAAATCCATTCTCACTTCCAGACACACTTATGTGGAAAGTGGATGGAATGGAAGGTCCATTTTATGGTTTAAAAATAAAAAAAAATAAAAAATGAATTCAGAAAAATGAGAAAGCCTGAATTCAAGAAATCACTTAAATACGCTTGAAAAATTTGGCTGGATTTTTTTTTCTTGGCAGCCTGACATGACAAATTTAATAAGGTTGTCATTTATTTTATACACATTCTCTGATTACAAAGTTGGATATCTAGACTTTACTATTACATTTTACAAGACATTTAAAAAAAATTTATATGTGAAAAGTAAATTGGACTCAATGCCTTTTCTGGTTTAGGGCTGCAGGTTGTCGTTGTTGGTAATCAACCTGTTCCTGCTTTTAGATTTTATACCCAAAAAGTCCTACTAATGCAAATGCTGTTTTTAGGTAGTGCTGTGTCCACCATTTACACGCCCTCCACGTTCATTACAAAATTAAAGTCTGATTGACGAGTCCCAGACCATTAATCTACTGACGGATCATTTTAGCATCTCATCCGACACAATTTCAACCCTTATTCTGTGTTCTTATTCTGAGTTCTGGGATGCGGAGGTGGTGGGGTGATTGGGGTGGAGACAGACCACTTGTGTGCTGAAAGCAAAGCCGGGAGACACACAGACAAGCTAAGGAGAGAAAGAAAACAGGGCAGATAGACAGTAAAGAAACAGTTACGGGTTTGTCCAGAGTGAGGACCTGCTCCAGACGCTTATGATTCTCCTCAGTGGGGACCAGTAGAGGTTTCTGCAGGTAAAAGCAATCGGTCGAACAACCAAAAGAAGTAAGAGGACAGAAATGTTTTGTTGTTTCAGGATTCACAGTTCACTGACTGTAATTTTAGTGACGCAACGGTGTCTCCAAACAAACAGGAACTTTTTTTTCCATGTGTATTTAGCACTTCATTATGAAACTCTAAAGTGTACTTTCGTTCTTAAACAGCCAGCATGTGCTCATTACAATAGACACACACATGACACACACCTGTTGTCTGACAGCAGTGGCCCTAGAGATGGGCTTCCCAGCTGGTGCAGGAGACTGAGATGCTCCCTTTACCTTAAGAGTGACACACATGAGGGTGCATGGGTGAACAAATGAAAGTATGTGCCGGCACATACACAAAAACTCTAAATAACACAATAGTGAAATAAAAGCATGCCAGCACAACATGCACAAAGCATGACATTGCAACTGCGCCTCTTCCCAAACGACTAAAACTCACCACTCTTACTTCAACATCTATATAAAACATCATACACCCATCCCTTTACCCATGAATATTATATACCCATTTACTCCGCTAAGCCAGTGTATGATTAGCACCAGAAATACTTTTAATCCAATTTTCTCCAATATATTTTCTCCATAAACCCATATAATCACTATACAAGATTCCCAACACTCACTACAAACGTAGAAAACAAGGGTTTCTCAAGGATTCTTCGCTTGTCTAATTTTCCAGAAGCGAGATCTTCTATAGCAGAGAGGTTTATATAAAGCTTTTAATCATTTCCCAAAAATTCTAACCAAATAATTAGTGTGCATACACACACACACACACACACACACACACACAAAGTATTTTTAGGTCATTCTGCTTGCTAACGTTTACCAAAAGGAAACTCATGGTGTATGTAAACTTTCCAGCTTTCCGAAAAAGCCTTTAGAGATCCAGTTATCACACTCTCGAGATCACCCAAATTAGGATGGGTTCCCCTTTTGAGTCTGGTTCCTCTCAAGGTTTCTTTTAGTTTGGATTTTGAATGGTTATTGGTTCTCCTTCCTCTGTCAGCTCTATTAAAATCGTTCTTAAACAAAAGTTCCAGTTTTGGAGATTAAAAAAATCCTTAAAAGTGCTCATCAAAACTCTCAACTACAAAAGCTACTATATTGGAAAGAGAGATAAGCAGAATGGTTCCAAATAGTTTGAAAATGCAATATAAAAAAAGTCCTCCTCTGTACTCATTTTTTTAGTTTATGCACGAACTGTCAAAATAACTGACCAAATACAATGTATTTCTTGTTGTGTTAGAATCCTTTTTAGTCGGTTAATAAAATTTAATTGCAAAGTAGTTCAAAAATAATTTAGAAATTACCATGGGCTAACAAAAATCAACAACATGCTGTAATCTTTTCTTTTGTTTGGAATCCATGCCACTAGGTTAATGACACATCAGTCAGGTGAGCTTTGTAAGTTTTTCACAACGTCACATGCCTTCTCTACCTCAGGTTTACGGACTGCAGAAGGTCGCTGAGCAGGAATAAAACCTGCAGGGGGTGCTAGAAGATCCACTTTAGCCCTGGGGATAAACCCTGCCACTGGGGAAAAAGGGTCTCGCTTTGGAGCAGTCACAAACCCAACAGGTGGGGCTAGGGGGTCTGGCTTAGGAGGTGGGCTAAAACTAGTAGGTGAGGAAAGCGGCTTGGGTTTAGGGGCTGGGATGAAACCAGGAGGTGGAGCTAATGGATCTGGTTTAGCTTTTGGGATGGAGTCAGCAGACGGGTTGACGGGACCTGGTTTAGTGGCAGGACCACAGGCAACAGTTGGAGCGGTGTCAGATTTTGTCACAGCATGGGCAGGAGGAGGAGAGGGAGTGTTATCAGAGGCTTCTTGTTTTGTCTCCTCCACTGGTTTGGGATTTTCGTCCGTCTCCTTTGCCTCCCTTCCAGCTCTGGACCGAGCTCGGTGATCTTTGGTTCTCCCACGCCCCATAAGACTGGCGAGCCCCACAGAGATATCGTCATCATGTGAGGGTTTACTGGATTTGGGTACTGAGGTGGCAGTAGAGGCAGCTTTGTTGGGCACAGTGTTAGGTGTAGGTTCCTCTTTAACCCTACTCACTACCCTGCGTGTCTGGCTTGGGCCAGCGATGTTGCTATTGCTTCTCGGCTCTGCAGAAGGATCCAAAACCCTGTGAGAGGCTGGAGGCTCACGACCTTCTCCACCACCCCCTCCATCCACCACAGACTGAGACTGAGTACTCATGCTGCAATCACTGTCTGACTGCACACACACACAATTCAAGGTGATAAGAAACTGAAAGATGGAAAAATTAAGTGTTTTTTATAAAGGTAAAAGTTATCTATTTAAGTCTGAACAATATATATATCAAATGATCAAAAGATCAAAAACTTCAGGCAGCTCTTCGAGGCTATTTACTTTACATGTTGCAATTTTCCAGTTGATCTTACTGCTGCTCTAATGAACAAAACACCGCCACTTAAAACAACCAGTTTGGCTGGACTTTGTAGGTTATATCCTAGATTCTAAATTTTCTGGTCACTCAGTCCACTAATCCTACTCCTTCCAACCTGCTAGCACAGCGTGTGGAATAATTCCTCACCTCAGGTATTCACATCAAGACAAGAAACATTGCCATACACATCACTGGGTGCACTGCAATGCAACATTGGCGTCAAGCCCTAAAATCAGTCTGCCTACAGTCCACCCCAGTTAAAACTGGACCATGGCCAGCACGTGTGTTGCAAACAGCTGAAATAGTCCACATCATCAAATTTCCAGACATCACTACCCACCAGCGTAGCAAAAAAAACCCAAAACAATCCCAATAGGTTATATGAGTGCATCTTAGCCTTATTTTTAGCCCTGTCAAGAGACAGACCTTCATATCGATCCTGAAGGTGATGATGCTGGTCCTCTTCCAGTTTGGTGCAGAGTGTATCATTCCTTTGAACGCAGTAGTGCGTCGAACAGGCTCCAGGTCTGAACCCATCTCTATAGAAGAGCTACCAAACCCACCAGCTCACGTGCTTCACACACATCTCCCGTTTGTTCGGACCCATCCTGCCTTCAACTACTTCCGTCTATTTCACTGCACTGCTTTTTTTTTTCTTTCCTCCCTCTCCCCATTGCCTTCTGCCTTTCCAGAAATCCCTCCCCCTCTTTGTCTAACCAGGATTGGTGGAAAAGCGAGGGATGGATGTCTCCGTCAGCAGACCACGCTGCCCGGCTCAGAGGATCACGTGCACCGATGCTCAGAGAAAAACAAACCTGCAACCACCATCCATGGCAGTAGCAGCAGCATCACTGAGGTGTTTTTTTAAAGGGGAAATACTGCATTCTCTATTACAGCAATAACCTATTGATTATTCGCTGACTACGCTGTATTAAAAACAGAAACAGATCCCTCTAATACCTTCGCAAAGAGATTTCAACGAGATTCTAATAAGAGATGTCGTTTCAGATAATAACAGCTTTGTATTCGTTTAGAAGAGGAATAATCATATCGCCCTCATTGTACTGAGAATAAAGTCTTAACAATACTCTTCTTCTATTACCGTTTTCCATTAATGCATTCCATTGCACTTTGAAAAGTGGAAAAACAGAAGCCACTCGAAAACCTTATTACAGAGAATCTAGGCAAGCTGCCAAAATAAATGAGAAAGAGCAGCTTCATTCTACATTCCAGCAAACAGACAGGAATAATCCTGCCACACTCCACATCATGTCATACAATATTATAATGATATAAGTGCCAACATTTCTTTTTAGATTAAGAAGACATTTGAGCATGTAAAGTGTTTCCAAGAACAGCCTCACAGAAGCATTCATCATCTTAAATCTGTGATCTTTAAAACTGTGGTCCTCACAGTGAGGTCTAGGTAGGATATCTATTAGGAAGCAGGCCAATTGTCATATATGTTAACTAGACACAATGACTATTATTGTATAAATGGGTTCTCTGAGTGAAAGACTTTGATAAATAATCAAAATATAATATGATTTTCTTTTCTAGACTGCCAAAAGAATTAGAAACACTGATCTAGACTCTGCCATTACCACTTTAGCAACAAAGGTCAATCAAATCCACATTCAGCACTTACATTTGGACTTTTGGAGCCTGGAGGGTTTTCATCTTTAACCTAAAGAAATGCAGGTCAAAATGGTATACAAATTAAAGCCAGGCTCAGACTTAAGCATGGCATGATGATCCAGGTTAACAACTTTTAATATTAGCACTAAACACCTGACTGAAAGCTTAGAAGTGACAATGTTAAACTTAAAAATAAATAAATAAATAAATAAAAATCAACAAGGTGGAAAAATAAAAACTGTCCAACTAGGGATGGTAGGATTCAACATTCGCATCAGTGCATCGGCATATAAGTCAACGATCGATTTTAAATAGCGTGCATCGGGTGCAAGACATTTGCATCACAATGTATTGTTTTTAGCATTCATATCTGTAAAAAATGATTCATTTATATATAATTTTTGGTATCTATACTTTTATTTTTTCAAAAGACCAATGATTCGACCAATATTTTATATGAAGATTGATTTCTACTTGCTGAACTGTTTCTCCAGGACCTTCTATCATCATCACCGCTGCTACGTGAATATGACGTATCACAACACTACGGAGAACGAGGCGTGTCCTAAGAGTCACATAGAATACAGATTATCATGGCAGAGGTAGAGCTGCATCATCCTGGAGACAGGAAGAAAAACGTCTGGTTGTATTTTTTAAAAAATTATTTTTTGCACAACAAAGGCCTGTTTTGAAATGGCCGTGCGTTAGAAGTCAGAAGGCACTTAAGTTAATTTATGATTCGCTGTCTGTCTGAACCAAAGAAATGAAAGCGAATTATCTGTACCATGTTAAAATGTATGGCCATTTTTTTGCATTTTGTTGCTTTTTATGACTTTCAGTTTGACTGCCTTCTCTATCACCACTAGATAAATTCAAATACAAATTATGCTCTGACGTGCCATTCGACTCTGTTTTACAACAGCACCTACATACACCTTTCGACAAACTATCACGGTACTGTACATGCAGCAAAACAAACACAGAGATGAAACGTCACTTTCCTTTTTTTCCCAGAATGAAAAGCGTGATGAGAAAGCCATGGAGACAGCACCGTGGTCATGGGCTGAGCGGGGACAAAAATACAAGCACAGCGAGGAGAGCAGAGGAAAAAGGGTGGGAGAAGAGCTGTAATAGAAAGAGAGAGAAAGAAAAATAAGGGGGCAAAGTAGATGGGCTGGAGCACTGATGGGACAGGTGTTTCACAGCTGGTTGATCCTCAGAGTGATACAGTTGGGCAGTTGGGCTATGGAGCGTGGGATGAAATGATCAGCTGGGGAAAGTAGGAGAGAGAAAAATAAAGGAAATGGAAGAATAAATCATTTAGGAATGAAGCTCGTGGATCATTCAAACAGAGTTTGAACCGGTTGGTGTGTAGACACGCACGTATTTAAAGAGCCCGAAGGGAACATCCTCAACTAAAACACTTTTGCATGAATACAAATATGTTTTTCAATGCAGTCTTAGTCTATAGTTTATAACTAATTCTAGTAACACATATAACCATATAATCCTTCTTCTTCTTGCTATTTCATGCCTTAAGTAATAATACAAATATTTGTTAAAGTCTTTCTCTCAGCTCTCGCAACACCCCATTAGCATGTGTCTCTAATAAATCAATCTCACTGCAACACAGTGAAGGGTTGCAGCATCAATAGCACAGCTGAGCTCCTATAACAAAACCTGGGGGGACAGAACAAACCAAATCTAACTCGCATTGGAAACCTGCTTCATTATATTGTTTCCTCATGTTTCGACCGTAACAGTTTGGGTGTAATTACAGTGCTAATGTCATGTCTAAACCAATGAGCACTGCTCCTTCAGATAAATTGAGAAAAACGAACAGGCTGTAAAGAATGACTCGAAATTAACCAGTATCTTTAAACCAAAGCCAGGAAAGAGATTTTCTTTTTTTTTTTTTTTTTTTTTACAAAATAGACTGTTAGATAAAGAATGGTGTAAATAAATTTTAGCTCATGTATGTAGCATTATAACTATTATGTTCATATTATGTTTTATTGCATTTTTTATTAAAGACAATGTATTTTGGTGTCTTTTGCAACAGATTTATACATAACTAGATCTCAAGTGACAGACTGGACTGTATCTACTATGTTTTTGAAACTTTTAAAAAGCTCTTCCTCTTCTAAAAATGAATATGGGATGGCAGTCAGGTAAAATATGATGTGCTTTAAATGAAGACATTTATAAAAAAAAACACTGTTACTATTATCTCTAAAGCATACACACTGTCTAAAAATGATTCAATTCTTTTCAAACAGAGACATACAAGTATAACAACAAAAGCTGGCAGGTTGCATTAACAATAATGTGTGTTAAAACACCACAATATTTAGCAAAACTGATTACTCTGATATGTTTAGAAGTCCATCTGAGTCACTACAAACTCCACTCAGTCTCTAACCCAGGCCTGAAACCTTCATCAGTAGCCTGAGCTTCACTATAAATAGAGGAGAGGAATCAGAACAGCCAGTGGAGTCTTGGCACTCTTATCTCTCTCTCTCTCTCTCTCTCTCTCTCACACACACACACACACACACACACACACACACACACACACACACACACACACACAAAACACTACACCAAAGTCTGTCTGATACCATTCAAATCACTCACAGCTATAATCCAGTCGTACCCTTTACTTCACGTGGATTTGAGGCGGTCCGTGTGTGTTGAGGTCTGTGTGTGTCCAGGCTGGTGAGTGTGTGTGTGTGTGTGGAAATCTGACTCAAAATAACGCCAAACACAAGGAGGGAAGGTGGAACAGCTGCCGCAGCATACTGACCGAGCTAAAAATAACAACCAAACAGCAACATGGAAGCCCAGACCCCCAGCCACTCAAATCATTTAACCCCACCTACAAAACCCTCTCCTCTAATCTCATCTTTTCTGATCGACAAAACGGCATTTTATTTGATAATGACTAGAAAAAAAAAAACACTGTACAGTACAGGATATAATGTAATAGAAAAATAATTACGTAAACATTGGTGTGATCCAAGATTCAAAGATTTTTGGAACTCTTAGGTCTTCTGGGGGACCACTTGTATTTAAAGTAAATTGTTCCCAGAGTGTTTAATTCCACTTACATTTCAGCATTTTTTATTCAGAAACAGCATTGTACTTTTTTATCCATTTGTAGTCATGAATATGGAACCTCATCCAAACAAGTTAGTTTGCTATAATCAGGAAGCCAACCAGCTCATTTATTCTTTTAATTAAAGACGACAACAAAAAAGCTTCATGACTTGTTACTAAGAAACTGTTAAGCATAACATTCACTGTCCTGAGCGCTGCCCCAGTTGGAACTCTTAAATTAACTGTTTAATCTCTAAAAAAAACCTCCTTATAGAAATTCTTACTTTAACCACGCCAAATAGATGATTATACTTTTTGTTTTGTAAGTAAAACTTCTGTAATAAATGTAAAATTAGTCTGATGGTATGAACAAAAAAAAAAAAGATCATATGAGTTATTACATTTAGGAGTTTTACAGTTGATCATAATGTTACATGCGCATATATAATTTGTACATCACATCAGTTTTTGCATTAGGTAGTTAAAGATTAGCTTGAATACATAGTGGAGGGACGTGATTATGAGGGCAATCTGCTCAGAACTCACATCCTAGGTGCTTTCAAAAAACAGCCACCAGGGGGCTCCAGCTCACTACCTCGTCTTACAGAGACACAATTGTAGTTCACAAAATAGAAAATTCATGTACAGTGGAGTAAAGTGAAGGCAGTCTTCATAAATTCGCACAGTAATTAACTTTTAAAGCATGTATGCGCACACAAATCAATATAGAATTTAGCTGTAAATACCACTAGCTGTAAAAATAAAGTTAAGACATATGATGTATAATGACTGATCCATTCCAACTTTACATTTTATCCATGTAATACAACTATTCAACTTATATAACCATCCTTTCTTCTTATCCAACATCTAACCCTGCATCCATCCCATCTAATCATCCATCATCTAAACATGCATTCATCCATCAAATCAATCATCTAAACATCCATCCAAACATCCCATCAATCATCAAAATCCATCCATCCCATCTGATCATCCATCATCAAAACATCCATCCATTTAATCCTTCAATATCTAAACATCTATCCCATCTTATCATTGTCTCAGTGGTTAAGACCTTGGACTTTTGATCAGAAGTTCATCAGTTCAAATTCCAGCACCATCAAGCTGCCACTTTTGGGCCCTTGAGCAAGTCCCTCAACCCTCCACCGCTCTGTTGTTTTAATGAGAAGTCTAAGTCGCTCTGGATAAGGGCGTCTGCCTAAAACCATAAATGTATATGAAAATCATCCATCATCTAAACATCCATCCATAACATCTTATCCTCAATCATCTTAACAACCATGGGTCCCATCTCTATCATCAATCATCTAAACAGCCATCAATCCTATCTGATCAACCATTTGAACATCCAGCAGGCCAACATCCATCTACAAATAATGGACATTCTATTCTATTAAAACCAGCACAGCTCTGAAAACCTCCCTCCCTTTATTTACAGCTAAAGGTCTCATCTATACAATGTCAAACGTTGTTCAAGCATAGATGTCAGGCAAAACGTTACACGGCCATGATCTCTTACTCATGTACCTCCTTATTGGTTTGATAGATGGAGCAGATATGATACGATGCTTAAACTGCCAAGTAAAGTGTGTCATGATAAGGCATTATCCCACATCAGTCTTCTCAGTTCATTAGAATTCATCACGTTTTGGATTTGAGATTTCCCCTCCGCCTTGGATCCAATCCAAACCCGGAAGCAGCCTGGCAGATATGACACACAGCACATGCTCTGCAGGAGAGTGTGCCACGCTGACAGATGGCACAGAGACTGTGCTGAGGCCTGTTGAATGGCACACTTGTGACGGGAAAATATGGACCAGCTCAAAACTGTGACTAGAAGGAGGAAAAAGGCTTCGTGGCAAACATGACAGGAAATAGCCTGCTGCGACTTTTTCTCATTTATGGGGCATAACAATGTGGTGAAACAAGACAACCATCAGTCATGTCTACAAGGGAATTTAAATAGTGGAAATGCACTGAAAAGTGGAAAAAAATGGGCCATGGTGTCTAAAGAATAAAACACTTGGGTTTACTGTTGCAAGAAAATAATTAATGATGCATAATAATGCAATAATGACACAATTTTTTTAAACCAAACCAAAAAAAACTATGTGCTATAATTGAAAAATCTACTCCCAATTTTAAATTTATATCACCAAAATTCCCATTTTCCAAATTGAAAAGCTTCAGTGTAAGTGTTTGCAGTTCCCAGAAAAATGCTAAAGAAAAAAATGTTATCTGGGAAGTGGGGAAGACAAGGGAATTTTCCACTCTTCCAAAATTCCTATACATGTTGCAAACAATCAAAATGGTCCAGCCCTTGCTAAGCACTGCTTATTGGACTGGAGCAACAATTCAGCAAACAAGACCAAATATTAGCTCACTTGACCTACTGAATAGAACCATTCGCTAAAAGCTAAAAACATAAATCAAACTCCACACCTTAACTGTAAAGCTTGTAAACCACCTGTGATCTGAACGCTGCCCTAGCCAAACCACACACAAACTGAACTGCCAGGTCATTGGCACAAAATCAGGAGCTCCCATTTGTCCAATCAGGACCTGCCCATTAGTAATCCAGTAATCTTGCTTCTGACTGAGGCCAGGTTTTATTTTTAGCTCAGCAGGTTAATGGTCAATGTCATCATCATCATCATCATCATCAGTCTGGCCTGAGAGTGCTACAGCTATACTTTAAAATAATCTGTTTGTTTCTTCATTGTAGAATTACTGTGCGAATTAAGATAATCAGTCTGTAATGATGTGTTTTATGTCCAATTCTATTTTAAGTTAGAATAGACACATGTAAAAGTGCAAATGTAAAAAATCTGAGGCATAAAATGAAACAAAAGTGAATTCAAACATTAAAGAAATAAGTAATTCATGAGTTTCTGTGTCGGAAAAATTGCCCTGCATTAAATTTTTTGAAAGAGTAAAAAAAAAAAAAGAGTATTTTAGAGATGCATAAACTACTCATGTCTCTATTCAAGAAACAAAGAGGGGCAAAGGTTTACTTTAAACTGCAAAATAATTGCATTAATAAATTGGGACACAATTTGAGAATCATGTTCCTAAACATTAAATTGAAGTCATTGAATATCACATCATCTACAATACATGATATTAATCATCGAATGATTCTGAGAATTTGTCAGAGAAATCTCTGTGCACAAAGGGCAAGAGCAAAATAAATATTGCATGCCGTGATCTCTGGGCCCTCAGGAAGCACTGCATTAAAAACAAGCATAAGTCTGTAACAGAAATCACTGCATGGGCTCAGAATCACCTCCAGACATCACTGTCTGAAGTGATCCGAAACACAGTTCACCATAGTCATCCAAAAATACAGGTTAAAGCTCTGTCATGCAATAAATAAGCCATATGTGCACATGGGCCAAAACCCAATTAAAATAGTCTGAGACAAAGTAGAAAACTGTTCTGCGGTCAGGCAAATTAATATATATTTTTATTTGTTTGGAAACAATAGATGTCACATCAGACTAAAAAGAAGCGGTACTATCTGGGTTGTTATCAGCTCTCAGTTCAAGCCTGCATCTCTGATGGTATGGATGCTTTAGTGCCTGTGGAATAGGCAGCTTGCACATCTGGAAAAGCATCATCAGTGCTGAACTGGCATGTCTGCAGTCCAGTCATTTCACCAGCTGAAAACATTTGGCTGATCATGAAACAAAAAATACAACAAAGAAGACCCAGCAATTTTGAGCAGCTAGAATCCTATTTTAGATGTGACTGTAACAACATCCCTTTCCCAAAACTCTAGCAACTGGTCTCCTCAGTTACCAGACATATACAGGCTGTTGTTAAAAGAAGAGGGGATGCTACACAGTGGTAAACTTGGTCCTGTCCCAACTTTTATTTTAGATATGTTGCAGCCATCAAATTCAAGATTACTGTATTTTATCCTTAAAATTATAAAAACTTTAAATTTCCTTAGTTTTTAGTTCTTATTTACATTTTAGACAGCGTCCCACCTTTTATATATGTCTTGAACATTGCCTTTTTGGTCTGTAACAAATTGCACAACCACAACAATTTGAAGTTTTAATTGAGTTTTAATTGTTTAAAGGATATACTAGGCAGAAAAGAAAAGAGTGGTTTTGGATAGGAGAAGAAAGAAAAATATGTTCAGGAAAGGTTAACATATTGCTAACAAAGACTAACACTATGACATCCAGCTATAAATGTATCAACACCACAACTAGCTACCACCATGTTAGCTCACAATGCCAGTTGATTATCTACCTTTTTGTTAACAACTTTACTGGCCATCTTGCATAATTAAGAGTAAGCCTTTGCTAGCAGAACCAGTTGTCGCACCTCATACCTCAATATGACTGGGCAGAGTGTCTGTTTTGTACTAAATACAGACTTAATTGCCACACAGTTGCAAGACCTAGTAACTTCTCTTTCAAATCTTTTTCACAGCCCTACCTGCACACATGTAAAATATCTGTTGCTTAATCTAAAGATCAGGTGCACAGCATTCAAACTTGGTTTGCACATTTTTTATAATATGCAGGAATCCTTATATAATTAGCTGGAATCTAATCTTAACCTCTTAATACCACCACTATCACGTCGCAATTATTAAAACCATCAATACTATACAAAAAACGCAATATAACGACGCGTGGCATTGCAGAGAGAGAGAGAGACATTTCACATATGGAGGGTGAATACCATTTTACTAAAGCAAGAAACCCAGTTAAGACCTCAAACCTCTACACTACAACCGCACCTGTGCCACTTAGATCATTTGGAGCAGTTCAGAATCAATATTTGTCTAATAACATTACAAAAACAATAAAAAATTTAATAAAATACAACCCACTCACCAGAGATGCATAGTCATAATTTGCACTGCTCCTCAGAGTCTGTAAGCCAGTGGTACCGCTCGTATTCACTGGTCTGGAAGTGGAGAACAAAACCTTTCCCGGGCTGAGACACGCTAGCTAGCTTCAGGTTTGGCCGACCTCTCCTCACGATGTCTAGCTTTTCTTCAAAATGGATTTTAAAGTATGTCCGAGACCAAATCAATTTCTCTTCTTCTAAAGGCATAAAAAAAGTCTAACTCAGTTGTATTGATGTGTGCAGCGCGCCACACTTTTTTTGTCAGTCAAACTTGGCTGTTTCCCTCTGACCAACCAATCAGAGGACGGAAAAATGGCAACGCTATTCTGGGCCAGTTGGTAATATTCTCTATGGTAAAAAAGGTCAGCAGGACAGACTTAGCATTAGATTGACATGGCAGCACATAGAGGCTGAAGAGGTGCTGGATGATTGGGTAACTACTGCAGAAGTGATAAGGGAGACAGCTAGAAAGGTACTTGGTGTGACTTCTGGAAATAGAAAGAAAGACAAAGAGACGTGGTGGTGGAATGAGGAAGTGCAGGAAAGCATAAGGAGAAAGAGGTTGGCAAAACAGAATTGGGATTGACAGAGAGATGAGAAAAGTAAACTGGAGTACAAGGAGATGTAGCAGCAGGTGAAGATGGATGTGGCTAAAGCAAAGGAAAAGGCATATGAGGAGCTGTATAAGAAGTTGGACAGTAAGGAAGGAGAAAAGGATTTGTGCCGATTGGTCAGGCAGAGGAACGGAGCTGCGAAGGATGTGCTGCAAGTTAGAGCAATAAAGAATGAAGATGGAAATGTATTGACTAGTGAGGAGAGTGTGTTGAGAAGGTGGAGGAATATTTTGAGAAGCTGGTGAATGAGGAAAATTAGAGAGAGAGAAGAATGGATGAGGTGGAGATGGTGAAGCAGGAAGTGGATAGGATTAGTAAGGAGGAAGTGAGAGCAGCTATTAAGTGGATGAAGAGTGGAAAGGCGGTTAGACCAGATGACATACCGATAGAAGTATGGAGATGTTTAGGAGAGATGGCAGTGGAGTTTCTAACCGGATTGAGTAATAAGATTTTGGAAGGTGACAGGATGCCTGAGGAATGGAGAAGGAGTGTGCTGATACCGGTTTTTAAGAATAAGGAAGACATTACTACAGTAACTACAGGGGAATAAAGTTGATCAGTTACACCATGAAGTTATGGGAAAGAGTAGTGAAAGTCAGGCTGAGAGAAGAGGTGACCATCTGTGAGTAAAAGTATGATTTAATGCCAAGGAAGAGCACCACAGATGCCTTATTTGCTTTAGGAATGTTGATTGGAGGTACGCGCTGGAGAGAAGGGGAATGAAAGACAGTAGGAGTAAGAGAGTACATGTGTGTGAATGAGAGGAAGAGCAGTGGAGTGGTGCGGTTGCAGGGAGAAGAGGTGGAGAAGGTGGAGGAGTTTAGGTACCTGGGGTCAACAGTGCAAAGTAATGAAGCGTGTGTTAGAGAAGTGAAGAAAAGAGTGCAGGCAGGGTGGAGTGGGTGGAGAAGAGTGGCAGGAGTGATTTGTGATAGAAGGGTATCTGTGAGAGTGAAAGGAAAAGTTTATAGCACTGTGGTGAGACCTGAGATGTTGTATGGATTAGAGACAGTGGCATTGAGTAAAAGACAGGAGGTGGAGCTGGAGGTAGCAGAGCTGAAGATGTTGAGGATTTCGTTGGGAGTGATGAGGATGGACAGGATTAGAAATGAGTTTATTAGGACAGCGCATGTGAGACAAGGTGAGGGAGGCGAGATGGAGATGGTTTGGATATGTGTAGAGGAGGGACATTGGGTATATCGGTAGGAGAATGCTGAGAATGGAGCCATCAGGAAGGAGGAAAAAAGGGAAGACCTCGGAGGAGGTTCATGGATGTGGTGAGGGAAGACATACAGGCAGTTGGTTTGAAAGAGTCAGATGTAGAGGACAGTAGTATGAAGACGGATGATCCGCTGTGGCGACCCCTAATGGGAGAAGCCGAAAGAAAAAGAAGAGGAACCCAATTTATAACGCTAGGTTTTAATTTCAATTATAGCCAGATACATTTTAAAATTTATTTAAATAATACTTAATGCATATTAATAAAGTATAATTACTCAAGAATTTCCATTTAAAAAGTAACTTAAAGCAGTGTGTTGATCAGTTTAAATACAGGATTTAATAAATGTGCTGACACAAGCTACGACTCCTGAAACCAAAAGTGACTGAAAAAGATATGGTAAGATCTGCAAATAGTAAAACTTTAGCCTTTTAGAACTTTATTGTGCTTAAGATGAAAGTGTCTCACAAGTCTATGTGTAACAGGGAACCTTCAGTAGTCAAGGTGTAAAAGAAGGTGTGTGTTTGAGGTAAAATCTTCCGAATATTGGATTTCCAGGAGCTGCTACATGAATACATGCTTACCGTTGATGGCAAAACAAGCCAAAGTTTACGTGGATGGTAGGGGTGGAAAAGAATTGACTTCTGTCTCAAGCAAGTGCCTTACTTTGAGACTGTAAGAAACTGAATGAATGTGATAATATACTACATGATCAAATGAAACAGCTTTTATTTTGGTTTCATTTACTTGCCAACCATTAAAAAAAAAACTTCAGTTATACCTTTTCTTGAAACATCTTGCTATAGATCTCTCAAGACTGCTTCAAAAATTCTGTACATATCCTCTCTGTCTTCTCCTGCACAAATACTAATGTTAGACATAACACTAAATATGTGAATTTCTCTAATGGTTTTTCACAGAACAGCCGGCGGATGTAGCAGCCGGATGCTTCGTACAAGTTTAGGCTTGCTTGCATGGAACATTCTTGCACATCCAGAGTTTCATATGCCCCTAGGAAAATGAACATTTTCCTTAAAAACATAGTAGAGATAAGACTGACACTATGCATGTTCTTCACGCACGCACGCACACACATGCACACACACACACACACACACACACACACACACACACACACAGCTAGACTCTAGGATGAATGATTAACAGGTAGCTAGCATATTCAAAATACAGTATTGGGGTGTTTATACAAATGATGTGGAACAATGCAAAGCTCACAAGAACAAGGTGTGATAGAGAACATACAAAATGCAATACATGCTGGAATACAGCAGGGGAAGGGATTAGAATTACTTTTATGAATTGTTTGGCCTTTTCCTGCAGCATAACCAGCACATGGTAGAGTAAAGATTCAGAAGAACTTTTAGTTGTTTCAAGTGGGAAAAAAAATCACTGATGTTTTGGCAGAGACTCACATAATTTAAAACTAACAAACAAATGTGTTCATTAAAAACTATTTTAAAAGATCAATATCATGTACATGGCTAGCTTTTCTCAGAGAAGTCTTCAATTTAACATTATGACAGGAGTCATAATGTAACTGTAACAGTAACTGTACATTTTTCACCTTTATTTTGGGCTTTGTGATAATTCTCCTTATAACATCAAGAGATAAACAAGTTTATTTCACAACAGAGGCAGCATTTCCACAAGGATGTCCCTGCGTCCAACAAGTCAAATCAAATCAAATTTTATTTGACAACTTTGTATATCACAGTTACGGTTATAATTTAAGGATAAAATTCCATCCCTTTTTGATGCTTGAATGTTGGACAGTCGTAAAAAGCATTTCAGGCATTTCCCTTTACTGAGTTGATTTCCCGGAATTCTCTTAAAACATAAACAGGAAGAAAAACTACTTTAGACATCTGAACTTGCAGTAACTCCAGGTTTGGCTATTGTAACAACAAATTGTAATATTGTAACAGGTCCTGACAGGTTACGGTCATAATCCCATCTAAATCCGACAATCAATCAGTTCTTGAAATGTTCTTAAGAATCAGTTGCTCATACGAAATCAGGCTGAGGAAAATCTCTGGCAGGTGAATGGAGGGAAAATTCAGTACCCAGAAAAAATTATACACCGAGACACCACTAATGAGCATAGGGAGGCTCACAGGGAGATTCATACTATCATTGATGAGAGTTTGTAAAGAAACAGACAAGTAGGCAAACTAATCGAAAAAAAAAAAATCACAAAACCGGTGCGTATAATCAGATAACAATATGGGGGGTGGAGACAAAACTAAAATAGAAATCGAAACAAAAAAAACATGACATAAAATGTAAATCTGGGCTGCATCACACCATGGTGACATTGATTCAAAATGTTTTATGATATTAGTGTTTTATTACACAAAATTGTATTACTGATATCACTGAGCAAGAAACCTACACATTTATTAGGTAGTAATATGTAGTTCTGTAATGAATCGTTACGTACAGCACATCATTCTTACTAAATACTCCAATAAATAACCGTTTTATGCAAGAATTTGACAAAGAAAGCATTTGAATAGAAATAAGTATTATATAAAAGAGATGATTGCAGAATCTAGCAATGAATCGAAATTAACAAATATAACTGTGATTGATTTATAGTTAACAGGTCTAAAGTTTACATTTTTTATTGTACACCAGAAATGATTTATTGTCTTTAAAGGGAACTGAAATTTGTGCGTATCTTTGCATTGATTTGTTTGATTTGCCCAGCACACTAATGACACAATGAGATTATATTTTATAGCAATTAGTTGAAGAGAGAATTCGAAATGACACAGAAGTGATAGTCATCGAAGTCGACCCAAAGCTCTTTTTCCACTATCCACAGGAGAGCCACGTTTATCATTGTGTGCCCTCAATTTACTGTATGTGGTAAACCAATAACCATGTCTGGACTCACTTCCTGGTCCTGTGGTGAGAAGGAAAACCTGCCAACACTAAACAGGGCTGAATTTTGTCCTCCCTCCCACATCCATGGCTGGCACACGGACACTGGCAGGAAGCTGAGTGACAGCTTACAGAAGAGGAAGATGAGAAATGAGAATGATGTGAAGGGGCAGAGCGACCCGGGGTGAATTGGACTCGAGCTGAGTGGATGGCGCGCTTCCAGCCAGACGGACACTTCATGCATTTGGCAGCTGGTGTGTCGCCAAGATGGTGTGTTATATAATCAAAATCCGATCCGAAAATGTAATTAATAGAGGCACTGACAGAGTAATGACAGAGAAAACAGCCAGAGGACAATGACTAGATGTGACAGAGTGGCTCCAAAACTGACTGGAAATCAAAAATGTTTGGAAATAAACGTAACATATTTACAACTAGTACTTTACAACTTAATGTTGTTGTATCCTTAATGGTAGATGTTCAGTACATCTTCTTATCCTGGTGGGTTGGATTCTAAATCTTTCCAATGATTTATGTTGCTTCTACTAAATGGAAAAGTGCAAAAATGTGCATCCCTTTATGGACACAACTAAGATGACTCCACCATTACCTTAAGTAAATAGTGATCTGGAGCTCCATTGAATGTCACACAGGACCAAATCATTATTTTGCCACTGAGAGTTCAACATACTATAAAAACAAAACAAATGTTTTTTTCCTTGTACAGTAACAATTTTGACCATTTGCCTCGTACTGTACCTGATATTAATAAAAAGACAATATATATATAAAACAAAAAACCTTTTTTCAGAAGTCCACAAGGTGAGCTATAGATATCTGAGCCTTTTCATGACTCACAGGCCATGTGAAAATCACAAAAAACCCTCAAATCTCAGAGATCGCCACTCGGTTTTGCAACGCTAAGTTGGGTGTGGCTCTGAAGAACTGGAATTTGACCTAAGCACAAAGCATGAATGGAAGCTGAAACGTGCCGGAGTCCTCGCTGCAAATGTTCATATAGGCGGAAACCTGAAACCTGTACGTCCAGTTCGGCGATGAAGGGCATGTTTAGGAATGACGGAGAATTCACAAGCTGACAGTTTTGCCTCGAGAATTTTTGTGGCACTTCCTGTACTCTCAGAGTATGAATGTTCTGAACCAGTTTACTAACCACAAATGCACAAATTGACAGTTTATTAGCATCTCAACTCTCACAAAATAGACTACAGCTGCGAAGCATGATCTAGATTTATAACTCGCCAGGTCTTTTTATAGTCCTGCTGCTTCTAGGTCAATCCCAAATGCTATCAATTTTTTCACTCATGCACTACGGACGTAATGGTGGAATCTGGGACAGTTATAAGGCCGATGAGGTGTTGCTTTCCTATAGCGCACTATGAGGAGAGTGAAGCTGCAAGCAAATGCTATTAAACATCTCGAATGCAATTCGATCTCGAGCTCAGTTCAGAATAACATCATCCCTCATCTATTCTCTATGCTTTTACAAACACATAACCAAGGCCTTTGACCCAAGAGGTTTGCTCCTATAAAATATCTAAAATGTAAAAAAGCCACAAGCTAAACATGGTCCAGACCTTTATCTTCACTTCCAGAGAGCAAAAAACGGACATGAGTAACGAAGAAACACGAAAAGGTCAAGAGCGTTCGAAAAACGTAAGAAATCATAGGTGATAAACCATCTTTTATTAATTTATCTATAATATAATATGAATATGACAAGGTTTTTGAGTGGTGCAGCAGAAAAACACTTGCCATATTATTAGGAAAACTTGAGTTTGAATCCCGGGGTTGGAGAGGCGCACGCTCTCCCCTTTTATTCACTGCAACCCAAGCCAATCATTAGTGTCATTGAGCTCAATTATGCAAAAGAGGGTGTCTGGCTGTGTTACACTAGACTGGAATATGATGGTTAAATGGCCTTGGTGGAATTATGAGTTTTTTACCCTCCCCAGTAGGTAGCTGTGGTATGAGAGGGGAGATCGAGCTCAGTGGGTATTAGCAGAAGACCGAAATGCAGAAAAACTTTTAACATAAAGAAAAAAATGTCTAACATTTGTTCTCACATTGATCTTACATTTTGGCATCATATTAAATTAGGATGTTTTTTGACACCAAAAAAAAATTTATTATATCTAGAATCACTTGTATTACTATACAATTTACAAATGTATTTGTTACTGTACATGTAATAATACATGAAAATCCTTAAAAAAAATTTTTTTTCCTTTGGAGATGTGTGGTGATAAATAAAAGCATAACGAATTGAAATGTTCTTTAAGCACTGAACACACATACTGTTTGCTATTATTTTGAAGAAATATGAGAAATAATAATCACGTAACTAACAAGTGAGAATTTGAAAGCATCTCGTGTCAAAAACAGACTCTGAGGTATTCAGCACACAGCATCTACACCCAGATCACTGGTGACCTACAGGTAGCATTATTTCCATACAACTGGTAGTGATGAAACACACAACCATGTCTTTGTGAAACAAAGTGACACCATCAGATCTTTGACAAGTGTTCCAATCAGCCTGCAATCTTACCACACCTATGTCTACAGCTGCATTCTTCACAATGCGTGAGGGTAAACTTACAGTCCACACGCGGAACTCAACAACCCCCTTTAAAAACACTATGCATACACATTCCATCTGCATTTAAAAGTCCGCCTGCTGCGGTTATTCACTTTCTGCCTGTCTAAAGGATTAAAAACCTGGAACCATCTTAATCTTTGGAGAAAACACCAATCGTCTATATGCTCTAATACTCAGCACGTGTTAAGGTCTATAGTGTGTTGAGTGTTAATCAAAACCTGCTGCATTTCACCCCGGGTAAAGTGTTATATAAACCACAGAGAACAAATTGTGGTTTATATGCATTGACCATATTCCATGTACAGCGAGGAAAATAAGTATTTGAACACCCTGCTATTTTGCAAGTTCTCCCACTCAGAAATCATGGAGGGGTCTGAAATTGTCATCGTAGGTGCATGTCCACTGTGAGAGACATAATCTAAAAAAAAAAAACCAGAAATCACAATGTATGATTTTTTAACTATTAATTTGTATGATACAGCTGCAAATAAGTATTTGAACACCTGAGAAAGTCAATGTTAATATTTGGTACAGTAGCCTTTGTTTGCAATTACAGAGGTCAAACATTTCCTGTAGTTTTTCACCAGGTTTGCACACACTGCAGGAGGGATTTTGGCCCACTCCTCCACACAGATCTTCTCTAGATCAGTCAGGTTTCTGGCCTGTCGCTGAGAAAAATGGAGTTTGAGCTCCCTCCAAAGATTCTCTATTGGGTTTAGGTCTGGAGACTGGCTAGGCCACACCAGAACCTTGATATGCTTCTTACAGAGCCACTCCTTGGTTATCCTGGCTGTGTGCTTCGGGTCATAGTCATGTTGGAAGACCCAGCCATCTTCAATGCTCTAACTGAGGGAAGGAGGTTGTTCCCCAAAATCTCTCAATACATGGCCCCGGTCATCCTCTCCTTAATACAGTGCAGTCGCCCTGTCCCATGTGCAGAAAAACACCCCCAAAGCATGATGCTACCACCCCCATGCTTCACAGTAGGGATGGTACTCATCATTCTTCTTCCTCCAAACACGTTTAGTGGAATTATGACCCAAAAGTTCTATTTTGGTCTCATCTGACCACATGACTTTCTCCCATGACTCCTCTGGATCATCCAAATGGTCATTGGCAAACCTAAGACATGCCTGAACATGTGCTGGTTTAAGCAGGGGAACCTTCCGTGCCATGCATGATTTCAAACCATGACGTCTTAGTGTATTACCAACAGTAACCTTGGAAACGGTGGTCCCAGCTCTTTTTCAGGTCATTGACCAGCTCCTCCCGTGTAATTCTGGGCTGATTTCTCACCTTCCTTAGGATCATTGGGACCCCACAAGGTGAGATCTTGCATGGAGCCCCAGTCCGAGGGAGATTGACAGTCATGTTTAGCTTCTTCCATTTTCTAATGATTGCTCTAACAGTGGACCTTTTTTCACCAAGCTGCTTGGCAATTTCCCCATAGCCCTTTCCAGCCTTGTGGAGGTGTACAATTTTGTCTCTAGTGTCTTTGGACAGCTCTTTGGTCTTGGCCATGTTAGTAGTGGGATTCTTACTGATTGTATGGGGTGGACAGGTGTCTTTATGCAGCTAATGACCTTAAACAGGTTCATCTAATTTAGGATAATAAATGTAGTGGAGGTGGACATTTTAAAGGCAGACTAACAGGTCTTTGAGGGTCAGAATTCTAGCTGATAGACAGGTGTTTAAATACTTATTTGCAGCTGTATCATACAAATAAATAGTTTAAAAATCATATCTTATGATTTCGCACCCCTGCACAAATGCACTGATTAATTGATTGATGGGCGACAGAACTCACAAGAAAGAAAGATAGAGACGGACAAGACAGACACCAGTGATGCAGACACCAGCTGAATGCAAAATGCCGTCGAATCGAAAGTTGTTCAATGCATGCGCTCACTCAGAATCTGCAACATAAATGACATTTTAACAGCAGATTTTTTTTTACCGCAAAAGTGCATGTCTCACATTAGGCTTAAGTCATAGACTGTAGTGGGTTTTTTTTTTCCCATTCATTTTTTGTTATTGCACTTTTATTTGTAAAGATGTTCCTTCAATAAAAAAAATTAACTCAGTACATTTTACTATGAGTAACTTTTAAATAAGATCATTTTTTACTTTTACTTGAGCAGATTTATAGACTGGTAACATTACCTGTACTTAAGTAAAATTTCATTGAAGTAACAGTACTTTTCCTTAAGTAGAATATTCTATTATTACTCTTTCCACCTCTGCAAAGTTTACACGACATGGCCAAATGTTTGTGTGGGCATCCAAACTGGTGCCAACAGGTGGAAGAATAGAATTCTCTCAGTTGTTTTTCAATGCTGTACCATTCACTTTTCATGAAGACATGAATTGTCAAAGTTTGTATGTAAGAACTCAAGTGTCCTGCACAGATCCCTGACCTCCACACAATGGTTGGGAATGAAGGTCAGGGGTCAGCATAGTTTTGGCATTAGAGTGTATAACAATATTAAAACATGCATTACATCAGCTACAGTAAGGAACAGTCTATCTACAGGGTGACCTAGGTCATAGCTGATAAAACAAATTGGCAAATGAGTGAAAGGTTACAGTTTGACACACTTATGGAGTGAACTTAATACAGATGCTTATCATATTAAAGGTAATGTCTTTTAGCTGATCTGTGGTAAACTTTCAGTCTCGTGTTGCAATTTTTAGCCACAATATCCACCAATTTAATTCTGTCACAGCAATATAGATAGAGATCTACAGTACCTGCCTGGAAGAGTTCAAGCTCAAGGGAGAAAGCAAGCCAAACAGAGCACAGAGCAGCCCAGATATATTTAAAGTGGGTCACCTATCTTGCTGGACCAGAATGCACTATGAAACAGTGCCACAGTGTAACAGGGGAATAAGGAGGTGAAGCAGGATAGAAAATATCAAAAGGGGTTTAAAGCGTTAGCTTGATAAAAATCTCAAATTATATATAAAATTCATACATTTTTAAACAGAGCAATTTAGAAAAACATGCCATCAAGTCAGTTTGCATGTTTGAACCTTAAATCATCCAGATGTGACAGAGTAAGTTTGTAAAATCATAAAGATCACTGAGATCACAGAGATGGTGCAGGGGAAGGGTTAATTCCCTCAGGTGAGTCTGCGCTGAGTCACTGAAACCCAACACTGATGATATCATTGGATGAACACCACTCCGGACTTACAAAAGTCTTTTTTTATGCCAACCTGGGCACAAAATACAACATCCTCCTTCTCAGAATCACTCATACTACAGTGCATTACTGACTGCTACTCGAATTCATATGCAAACTAACACATGCAACCCGCACACATCTCTTTAAAGGCATATCAGTATGGGGGACCAAAAAAGTCATAGACTGCCGTACAGTAACTTGATTCCTGAATTGTCCTGTGAGGAACAAAGCGATAGAATGACTTTTAATCATCCAACTGTTCCAGCAAATGATAAGTCACATGGTGCAAGGCAGAAAAACACCCTGGATAAGATGCAAAAGCACTCTGAATCACACACTCATTCAGACAAAGGTAAATTTACATAGACGTAGGAGCAGCCAATCCAACTAGAGTAGTTGTTGGAAACCCACTACAACAGGAACAGATCACAAGAAGGTCAATGGAAAAGTTGATTTTCAAGCATTAAATTATGACAATTCAGAAAAATACCAAATGTCAGGCATCAATCCTTAGAGCCTTTATATTAGCAAAGGAAGTAGACCTCATCTTACCTCATAAGCCTCACCACGCTCTCCTGAGTTGTTTCTTAACCAACAGCGACTAAGCTCATTCAGCTCCACGATGGGTTGCACTTTCAGGTGGACCGTATCTCCTGACTGCCGGATCATCTCCACAATCTCATCCCTGTTCTTATTCTCCACATTCACCCCGTTGATCTCCACTAGGCGATCTCCTGGTACCAGGCCCAAAGTCAGGTCCTTGTTGCCCGCACCAGGCTCAGCAAAGTGGACCACACGCCGGTAGGCAGAGCCATCGGGTTTTTGGTCCAGCATAGTCGTGCGCCGTAGGGAGAAGCCGAAGTCACCAGTTTTGCGCCGCTGGAGTTCTAGCGCTCTCATTTCAGGGACTTCAGGAGGCATGACAGCAGGTAAACGCAAGTCTGCCGGAAACATATTTTCTACTAATAAGGGAATCTGGACCTGCTTGAGGGGGGCGCGTCGGTGGGAGATGTATTTGGGTATATGAAAAGCCTTGGTCTCCACCTTTGGAGAAGGAGTAGCTGAATTTGGTCCTGATGGATCCGAGCCTTCTGAGGGAGTCTCCTCTTTGCTCTTCTGAGAGAAGGATAAGCGTTTTATAAGCTTGGCTACAGGAGACTCCTGCTTTGTTAGAGAGCCTGGTCTAGAGGCCTGCTCTCTGAAGGAGGATCTCTGAACATCCTGCATAATCTCTCCTTTAATGTTGTCACTGGAGCCAGAGGCGCTTATGCGCCCCACATCCAGGAGCATTGAGCTTCTGTTATTGAGCCTCTCCGCATTCACATTTATCAAGGTGTGCTCTGGGTTGTTGGCCACTTGGATTGGAATGGGGTCAGAAATCTCCAATTTGGTCCTGGTTTCTCTCTTGGAACTACTACGCTGTATGTTGAAGAACCCCCGTCGCATGCCTACCTCCTCCAGGCTCTTCAGCTCAGCCTGAGACATCCTCTCTTTTTTGTCCTTCTTCTTGTCTTTCCTCACCCCATCCTTCTCCTTGTCTTTTTTGATCAAGTTGAACATGTTTAGCTGCAGACCACGAGTGCCACCCAACCAAACCAAGCTGTTCTTAGGCAAAAGTAATGTCAGAGCTGTATTTCAGCCACATTTAATACAAACTCCATCCTTGACCAAGGCGTCCAGAGCAGCTGGAACTTTCAGCGGTATTTAAGTCTTGGGAAGAGAAAAAAGTGGAACAGCAGAGAAGAAAATCAATCTCAATTTCAAAGCTTCTAAATTATAAAGAATCAAATTCAGCATCATAGATAAGTACAATTACTTGAGTAAAATTCAGCGTTTGCATTTTTTTTTTAAGTCTACAAACAAACAAACATTGCACGCGCATACACAAGACTGCTGGTAAAACCGCCCGCAGCGTGACGTGGCACATTCCCATTGGCTTTCACGTACCTTTAATGACAGGTAGTGTAAATGACGAATTTAAATGTTACATTTTTAAATCTATAATTATTATTTTTATTTTTTATATCTAGTGAGAAACCAAATGCATAACAGACAACCATATGAGGTGGAAGAAAAAACGCTAAACAGCTGATTGATGTATAAACAGTAGATACGACACCCAGCACGGAGGTCTATAGGTGCTCTTCCGGAAGTAGTTTAACACGTCTGGGATTAAGGAAAGTTCAGTGCCAAATACTAAAAAATGTTTTACACCATATAGTCACGCAATACGTTATTACAGTCTAATAACATAACCAACATAAAAAGGAATCTTGTGTAGTATAGACTTTACTGCACTGTCGCATTTCTACCTATAGTTCTATAAGAAACCAAACTCCTGACAGCTCACACATTACGATTTCCCTAATGCTCTTATATATTAGATCAGCTCCAGGATCTGACACTTACAACATGTCAGGTCTAAAAAGTGGAAATGAAAGCTTAGGTAGGACTCACCGCTCTGAGAACATGCCGGTAGAAATAAGACAGAATGCGCGTGCATGCGCGCGCGCCTCTGTATGTGGGTTCGGTGTGTGTGTGTGTGTGTGTGTGTGTGCGTGCGTGCGTGTGTGTGCGTGTGTGTGCGTCCTCTAAAGAGCATTCGCAGTTTTTACACCTAGTACACTGTGAGTTAAAATGTAGCTAGAAAGCACCAGTGCTTGGACCACTGCTGGTCGTTTTCTTTTCTCTTTCTAGCTTGTAAAATGAAAGGTAATTATATAGATGCCACCCTGTGCCACACCTATGCCACCCATGTAGCCACGCCCCTGTTATACATTTCCTTAATTTGTTAATTATCTCATAGCATCCGCTCACTTCTATCCTAGTGAATGATGTTACTTTAATTGCTCTATTCTTTCTCTAAAAAACTGTTTCCCCAAAGTATCCGATGCAAAACACATTATTAACCATTTTCTCTCAGACATTCCCTTAAATCAGTAATCCTCCCTAAATAAGTAAGCCTAATCATCCCTCACATATATCCTACAATTTAAGTTAAATTATTCGCCCTTTAATTCAGTAATATTTATAAACTCTGGCCTGCTTCCATTAAAGTTAACATTACACTAATTTACAATGTAAAACTACTGTTCATTTCACGTTACATTAACACAATCAACATGGTACTACTATATTGCAACCCTGCACCTTGGACTTATTAGGGAAAAATGATTATTTGCACTGCCTTACTTACAATAATATTTGCACTGCCTCACTTCACATACCCTGCACAAACTGTTCAGTTATTGTATTTTTCTTTCTTTAATATTATATCTTCCACATACTTTAAAGCTTTAAAAAAAAAAATTTAGCACCAGCACATGACAAATACATGCAAGTACATGCTGAACTGCAAAAAAATATAATTCTAATTCTAATTTTCATCTCATTTTTAAAAATTGCTTTACATAAATCCAATCAATAATTTCCACAAATGTATAATTCCTACATTCTTAGAAAACAGAACTTTTGATACAGTTCTTTTTACAGTTGAACGTTTACAGCTTCTTGAACATGTTCTTGGATCTCTTTCTATAATAATAATAATAATAATAATAATAATAATAATAATTACTGTGTTCTGTAGGTCAGACAATGATGAACAGTACCCTACAAAATTATATGCAGTTTGGGCCATTTTTTACCATTTTTTATTAGTATGTGCACAGCGCCCTCTACTGACACAATGCAGATTTAATAATTTAGCCTGTGATTTACAAACGTTTTAACTGATTCTTATAAATTGATACTAAAATGGAGGATACTTATTAAAACATCACACATTAAAGATAATGTTCAAGCTAATTATTCAAGCCATTTTTTGCATTATGATGACTTCTCCATGTTTTACATATATACATACACTCACCGGCCACTTTAATGGGTACACTTTACTAGTACCGGGTTGGACCCCCTTTTGCCTTCAGAACTGCCTTAATCCTTCGTGGCATAGATTCAACAAGGTACTGGAAACATTCCTCAGAGATTTTGGTTCATATTGACATGATAGCATCATGCAGTTGCTGCAGATTTGTTGGCTGCACATCCATGATGCAAATCTCCCGTTCCACCACATCCCAAAGGTGCTCTATTGGATTGTGATCTGGGGACTGTGGAGGCCATTTGAGTACAGTGAACTCATTGTCATGTTCAAGAAACCAGTCTGAGATGATTCGCGCTTTATGACATGGCGCGTTATCCTGCTGGAAGTAGCCATCAGAAGATGGGTACACTGTGGTCATAAAGGGATGGACATGGTCAGCAACAATACTCAGGTAGGCTGTGGCATTGACACGATGCTCAATTGGTACTAATTGGCCCAAATTGTGCCAAGAAAATATCCCCCACACCATTACACCACCACCACCAGCCTGAACCGTTGATACAAGGCAGGATGGATCCATGCTTTCATGTTGTTGACGCCAAATTCTGACCCTACCATCCGAATGTCGCAGCAGAAATCGAGACTCATCAGACCAGGCAACGTTTTTCCAATCTTCTTTTGTCCAATTTTGGTGAGCCTGTGCGAATTGTAGCCTCAGTTTCTTGTTCTTAGCTGTCAGGAGTGGCACCCGGTGTGGTCTTCTGCTGCTGTAGCCCATTCGCCTCAAGGTTCGATGTGTTGTGCTTTCAGAGATGCTCTTCTGCATACCTCGGTTGTAACGAGTGGCTATTTGAGTTACTGTTGCCTTTTTATCAGCTTGAACCAGTCTGGTCATTCTCCTCTGACCTCTGGCATCAACAAGGCATTTGCGCCCACAGAACTGCCGCTCACTGGATATTTTCTCTTTTTCGGACCATTCTCTGTAAACCCTAGAGATGGTTCTGCGGGAAAATCCCAGTAGATCAGCAGTTTCTGAAATATTCAGACCAGCCCATCTGGCACCAACAACCATGCCACGTTCAAAGTCACTTAAATCACATTTCTTCCCCATTCTGACGACCGGTTTGAACTGCAGCAGATCGTCTTGACCATGTCTACATGCCTAAATGCATTGAGTTGCTGCCATGTGATTGGCTGATTAGAAATTTGCGTTAACGAGCAGTTGGACAGGTGTACCTAATAAAGTGGCCGGTGAGTGTGTATGTATGTATGTATGTATGTGTGTATATATATATATATATATATATATATATATATATATATATATATATATATATATATATCAACTGATCTACAACAATTACAGACCTTAACCACTAATATAACATAACCACAATTCATAACCACTGATCTAACACAACCACAGTCCCCAAACCTAACCCTACCACAACCACAGTCTCGAACCCTAACCCTACTACAACCACAGTCCCTAACCACTGATCTACCACAACCACAGTCTCCAACCCTACTACATCCACAGTCCCTAACCACTGATCTACCACAACCACAGTCCCCAACCCTAACCCTACTACAACCACAGTCCCTAAACACTGATCTACCACAACCACGGTCCTAACCCAGTCCTGATCTACCACAACCACAGACTCTACCCTAACCCTACTACAACCACAGTCTCTAATCACTGACCTACCACAGTCAAAGTCCTTATTAACCACTGACCTACAATAGCCACAGTCCCTAACCTTAACACTACTAAAACCAGTCTCTAACCACTGACCCACCACAGCAACTGTACCTAACCCTAACCCCACTGCAACCACAGTTCCTAACTCTAACCCTACTACACCCACAGTCCCTAACTCCTGAACTACTATAGCCATGTTTCATTTAACCACTGATCTACCACAGCTGCAGTTCCTCACCACTGACCCCTACCACAGTCACATTTACTAACCACTGACCTACTATAGTTACATTTCCTAACTACTGATCTATAACAGGCACAGTCCCTTACCACTGATCTACAATAATTACGTTTCCTTCACCACTCATCTACCAGAGTTACAGGTCCTTTCCTGCTGATTTGACACCAAAAACTGAGTATTTCCTATGATAAATTGCCACTGGGTGTGATTGCGGGTGTGAATGTGTGCACAGTGCCTTGTGATGGACTGGGGTCTCATTCAGGGAGAATTCTCCCTCTGTTGCAACCCTGGGCAGGATAAAGCAGTTACTGAAAGTGAGTGGGAGTGTGTTTTTGTAAGCTTCTATTCCATTTCCAGATGGCCCTTTCCAAATTCTGGGCTGGATTGATTTTCCAGATCTAATATGTTTTCTTGCTCAGGTTGTTAGAGAACAAAACAAAGGACTGATTGTGTTGGGGGGGGTGCATGAATTTTTCTTTTTACAGATTTTCCATAATTGCACAAGAACAGGAAAATGGGGAACTAATAAGAACACATGAAGTAAAATTTACTTTCCCTCTTGAATTGCATCGTAGTCATACATTTTCTTAAATAAATAAGATGAGGGAAATGCTAATTTAATATATAAAAAAAGGAAGTAAAACCGATAGAGCATCATACACATTACAGCATTACAGCAATCTCACCGCAGCTCTGTGCAATGAATCAACTTTTTTTTTCTAACGTTTGAGAAAGTATAACGCACTGAAAAGGGGGTGACTAAAAGCAATTAACGTCAATATTTAATCACAACAGATAAATTTAAACATTTTCCTAAAAACTGTTCACTGTTCACATACAAAACTCTGTATTATATAACACTGTTTGGGTATTCTCCACTCCAGCGAAACTTTCACGGTGTTATTACCCCGAGCTCACCCCCCCGTATCTCTGTAAAATGGTTCAGCCCCGGGGTTACAGGAAGTTGTAGCAGCTGCCATGTTGAGCTGCTTTGTTGTAGATTTCTTGTAGGTTTTCCAGCAGCTTTTTTTTTAAGTCTGGCAATGGAGACGAGCTGGAGTACCTTCTTGTTTCAGGTAAGGAGACTCTTGGATGCTTAGACGAAACGAAAGAGATGATCAATCAGAGGTTTCAAAACGCCAGCTTTTAGATGGGAAGTTTGATTAAAAAAAAGGGGAAAAAAAGGAAAAGATAGATAGATTGGAAGCATGAGCAATTTCCACCAAAACAATGGTGCATCAATTCCCGGGCTTCCAGCTGTGAGTTCGGGCATGGCTCCGAATGGAAATCGAGTAATTGTGTTATTACTTTTAAAGACATCGGTGCTGTTTAGCACTTTTTGATCATGGGATAGTTGAGAAACGAGATGCGATTTCTGTGATTGTGATCCCATCCCAGCAGCATGGAAACAGCAGAGACAGTCTCAAACATCGTTTCCTCGGATGAGATCGGTTTGCCGTGTTCGATCAGATTTGTTCAATAAACATCACCAGATTTTCACTGATTTAACTGTAGAAATGTTGCTTGGGTCGGGATCTGTGTAGATCCGTGTAGAAATACAGAGGGATGTCGGTGAGCAGGCTGCTGAATGAAGTTGAGCGCTGGGAACTTTTCCCTCTATTCTCTAATGTGGGATCCGGAATTCCAAGCCCGGATACATGAAAATCAGATTTTACGACTTTCCACGCATTTTTCCTTTAATATTTCAGATGTATTTCTCAAACCTTTTACCTTCTTACAAAGCGTTTACGTACCACCCCCGCATCTGTTTCATTGTGTGCGAACGCATGTGATTCACCTGAGACTGAGCACTTTTACTGTTTTAGCTGCTTTCTATAACGCAATACTTATTATTCATCATTTATGTTTATCCATCTTGTTTAATATGCCTCATTAATTTTTGCCCTTCTTTAAGTCCAGGCTTTGTCGGGTTCACGTGTGAACCCCGGGGTTAAAAAAAAAAGTCCGCCAAGTTAGCCTCTAGTTTATTTGAGTTAGCTTTTTTTTTTTTTTTTTTTTATACAAATATACGTTTTCTTTTCAAACTTTCTCACGTTTTATTGACGTATTCTTACCCGGAAAACACGTTTTACCCGCTCTCTCGGCGATTTTCCCCTCACTGTGTGCTAACAGCTACATGTTTAATCGGCTTTAACTGTGTTTCCGTTATTATTTAAAAAGGGCTCACGAGCTGAACCTGGACAAACAGTTCACGTGCAGCTCTCAGTGTAACGGCTTTCTGCTGTTGCGGTTCATGTGGCTGCAAATAGAACACAAACTACATTAAATACTAAATATCACCACAGTGATGAAGTATTATTTATTAAAATGGCTTATAAAATAATAGTTTTGGGTCATCTTTTAACATTCAGTGCAATATCTTAAATATTAGGAAGAATTCGGCACAGGAACTGAATTACAGTATGTTGTATGTCAATAATTGAACCAAAAAAGCAAAATAATGCATATATTCTCCCCCATGTACAACATTATAACCACCTTTTATCCAACTTATTACACTGTTTGTTACAAGAGTGTATTACTAACAAAGCTTTCATTTGTTTTTTTGTGATTTATACCTACTATGTAGACCCAGTTAAACATCTATAGCATGTTTTTCCCACACATTTTGTCTTTAAGTTCATGTGACTGATTTTCTTTATCACTGGTGGCTAGTTTATTGAAGGCTATGTTATTTTTATTATTATTATAATTATAAGCTATTATTATAGTATTTAATTAAAACATCTTACAAATGAATTGTAGCTTCAGTGCAATGTCTAAGATATGCAAGATTAGGAAGAATTTGTTATAGAAACTGAATTACAGTATTTGCGGTCTTCTGTTTGCTTTGTTAATAATTCACCAAAAAAGCAATATTAGTTTTATCTTCATTATTTTTTTATTTCATATACATCATTTGAACATGCTACCCATTTGCCAACTTTATTTAACAGTGAAATAAATTGGATGATAAAAGATGCAACTGGTTTGAAGATTAAAATTGTATATTTTATATATAATATATTAATCTGCAATCCAGTTGCCATCTTTTATTATTCTATTAGCTAATGAATATCCTAAAGCTGAAGGATTAACTACAGGAAATGAATTACAGTATTTGCTATGCTATATTTGCTATGTTACTAATTTAGCCAAAAGAGAACGAAGTTTATCTTAATCATAATCATTTTAACCTGCTACCCAGTTGCTATATTTATTACCCTGTTAAATATAAATGGTTAGTACAAATGTGTGTTACCAACAAGACTAATCACTTTTTTGTGCCTTTTACTCACTGTGTAGACCTAGTAAAATATCTATAACATTTTCACACACATTTTATCTTTAATCTTTTTACATGCCTGTCTTGTATTTATTTGTATGTAGCTAGCTACCTGTGACTGTGATTCACTCTATCACCGATGACTAGTTTGTTGCAGGGTATGTCAACAAACTGTTATGTATTTTTTTGTAACATAAGCTACATTAAATAGTAAATATAATCTTTATTACATCTAAATACCAAATTCCACCTTTATTACACGGTTAAACAACCAGTTTGTTACTAGTGTGTTTTACTAACAAGACTTTGGCTAATCCATTTTTGTGCCTAATACTCAATATCTAGATTCAGTACAATATCTAGAATGTTTTCCCCACACATTTTATCTTTAATTTAAGATGATTTCCATATACCTGTTTTAAAGTCATTTGTATGTAATGTGGGTAAGTTAGCTGACTGGGATTCACTCCATCAATGATAGCTGGTTTGTTGCAGACTATTTTATCAAACAAACTAAGGAAGAATAAATACCACACAGTTGTTTTGATTTGAGCTTGCCTTGAGCCTTAAACATCTGCGTACAGCTCAGTATAGGTTACGATATGTTCATATCAGGTTATTACTGCTAATAAGTTATGACAGTATACAATTTAGGAAAGAAACTAAAGGTTAGCTTTTGGAACAACATTGAATAAATCAATTTTGAGCACAACACAAGAAATACATCACAGTCCTAGAGTTAGCTAATAATTGTGCAGATTTTTTTTGTTTATGTTCTGTGGTATAAGGAATAAGAGGAATAAAACATACCAGAACATGCTGTTGAAAATTACCATCTTTGGAGTAGTAAAATTAACTTTAAACACTGATTTGTTCTGTTTTTCCCCTTGGAATTGTTTTAAAAGTATGTAATAAGATTTCAGATTTCCTTATCACAATCTATGATCTGGTCTTGAGTCTGAAGTTGTTGATACACAGGAATAGAATTTTCCACAGATTCTTTAAGGGTCCCCTGCCAAGCCTTACTCATAGGATACTCACTGTCCTTGTCCTTAGTCCAGTTACTTTAGGAAAGCACATTAGGAAATCAAGCTCCATGAGACATGCCTGGTGTTATATGTACAGGAAGCAATGCTGCTAGTTGGGGTCATGCCACTTATGACTTTAACTTTGGACATTGGAATCAGTAGCAAGCGAATCTGAGATGATTTCGGCAGCCTGTAATGGAATAAGAGTTGCAGGCGAAACTGAGATGTTTTCTGCAGTTTGTGATGCAATAACAAATAATATAAGATGATCTATGTTTTCGCTGTGACATTAAGACGAAGAAAAAAGTCTTGGCCATTACTGCATGTAGAGTTTCTCAGATTTATGATTTTAGTTTAATGTTAAGTGGGCAAAACGCTCAGCTTGTTTGCATGTGTTTTTTTAATTTGTAGTGGAGAAAAACCAGCCCTCTGTTCATCTCCTGGTGAAACTAGTGATGCAGAACACCTATAATGCCCCTTGCTATTTGTCTGGAATAAAGAGTATAGCATTTTATACAGAATTATAATTTCTTTGTTTGATTGTGATCTTCTTGGACATTCAATAAGATGAACTTGAACTGGTTTAATCTCTGCTATGTAGCACATGCCTGTACATGTGCGCATGCCTTTATCTGTATATTTTCTAATGCATGCTGTCCCTCATGCACACTTTGAACAGTGAATCTGATTATTGAAGTTCAAATGCATATCCTAAGGCTATGCTTCTTATTTAGCTTCTCTTGGCTTTGATGTAGACTCTGTAATGGTGGAAGGTTAGCTCAACTGTATCCACCACCGTGGTGAGGGAGTGCAGCTGGGTCCGCTAATTGGCACAAAGCAATTATTGGCTAGTTGCAAATTCGGGGTTTTAGTCTAAGTGCTTCAACAAAAATCCAGAACTAGACCAACGGTGGATGTTTTCGTCCACCTTGTCCTGAGAATGGCTTTGCAACGAGGCAACAGAATGTCGTTTTAGTTGGAATCATGCTGTGGGAGTGAAAGTATTTAAAGTGCTATTCACAGTGACTTCAGCAGAAACTGCTATCATTTTACTTATCTCCTAGATCAATGATTTATTGAGTTCAGTAGACGATAGAGTTTATATGTTTTAAAGGCTTAAGCGTAAAGCTTACGAACAAGGTCACAAGACATCGCAAGTTGGAACAATTTGCTTGCAAATGGAGATGCGGTGATACAGTTCAGGTTTTATATCAGTTATTTTTAAGTGACTTTACAGTATTGAAGGTTCAGTGACTCTATTTAGTAATGCTGTACTGCTAATGTTGCACTGCTACATGGTAATTACCATGCTCTCACTTAAAACCAGGTACCTCTGGTGATGCATTGATTCTTGCTTTTGGAATATCGTATCATTTGTTTGTGAATTTCTGACTACTTGAATTGTGATCAGTAGATGATGATTAGCCAAGTGGCACACATCTGGAGTCCTCTGTTCAAGGCAGGAGGAGAGGGGAGAATAAGAGTAAGTGAGAATGCGAAAGAGCAGGAGGATTTCATTTGGTAGCCCTTTCATGTGAAGGGTTGTGTGCGACAGGCATTGTGCGAGTGCCGAGAGAGTGGAAGTACATGTAATCCCTTTATTACCCAGCTGAAGTGAAGCGAGGAGGGAGAGCCCACAAACCCACAACTACCAAACTCATGTGACCCGAGCTTTTTTCTTTATCTCTTGCCATTTCGTTCTGTCAGTCATATACAGGGATGTATATGGTTGACGCTCCATCTGAAGATGGTAATAAAAGTGGCTATAATTGTTGTGGTAAAGATTTCTGTGATGGTATTATGCATTTTTCGGAAAGCGTTTCCAGTGTTAGCAGTTTGTACCAGTTAAAAGTAAACCGGTAACTATAAATTTCAGGTAATTTCAGAAGTAAGGTAACATATTGCGTAAGTGATGAGGGGAGCTAAGTTGTTCCATGTATGTTTAACAGTTTTGAAAGTAACCGTTAAGGGAAAACTCATGAGGCGATGCAGCATTTGACTTGATAGCTATGCTGTTAGCCGTATAATAGCTACCTCCAGCTGTGGTGATCCAGGAGACCTCAAAGGCTTTTCTTATTTTTTATATAAACTCATTCAATGAAAGGGAACGGACACAGGACTTTAAAATGTGTTTTTTATCTGGTAGTTATAAACTATGCAACATATCTTAATGTCAATTTTGGGCAGGTAGGTGGTAGGCAGGTGTGTAATTTCTTACCCACCAGTAAAATTCTGCCTTTTTTTTCCTTCTGCCCGCTATGCTCTTCTTTTTAGCAGTGTTAGCACCTTTGCCCTTATCCTGGGAATGAAAACTGGCAAAAAAAAAAACACGTCTACTTGTGGTTTTGGTTGTTTTCCATCACGCCTCCGTCTCTACACACCTGCATTTCCTTCTCCGCTTCTGTTCGCTCTCGGATGTCAGTCAGGCATCAGAGCGATAACGCAAGAACATGCACAACCTTGTTACTAAGTAAAATATTTCTTTTGATAAAACGCATGACACAGCAGTTGGTAGCAGGCCAATTTTAGTCACTGAAAAGGAAGGAGGGGATTAATGAGTCAGACGACAAAATAACATTTGTTCAAGATGAGCTCATGCGGGTAAAACTGTGAGAAAGTTACTACAAATCATAGTTTCAGGTCTTAATATGCAGATTGTACAGTCTGCTCTCCTTCGCCCCAAAGGGCTGCTTTTGTTGAGTGGGTTTTTTTTTTCTTCTTCTTTTTTTTTTTTTCCCTCCCCTGTTAAACACCCATTCCATCTATTCAAATTCAAATTTACACAAGTTTTGCTCAAAAATGAATTGGCATGAGCTGCTGCGTTCGGTCTAGCCTCTATTGTCAAGGAACAGCAAAAAAAAAAAAAAAAATCCTGCAGCTTCTTGAGCTTTGCTTCGTCCGGGACGTTATTTAGGTTGGAGTGACCTCAGCCTTCAGAGCTGATTTGGATCAAAACTGTCAAGAGTGGCGTGAAGACGAAGCTGGCTGCAGTTACTGCACTTCTGTCTGTACACACACACACACACCCACACTCCAACATATATCTGATATGATGTATATAGCTGTAACATTTTGTCTTACTAGATTCAAGATAATGAAGGAACGAATGTTGAAGAAATGGCTCGATCTGTGTAGCTCGAAATGGATAAAAAAAAAAGTATGTATCAGATCATTAGCAGTAATCATTAGCGAACTGGTTGAGGGGGGAAAAACCTATTGGGACATTCTGTTATAAATAATCAGATTTGGGCAGCAAATGTGATTCCACATCACTGAAGATTTCATCACTCTGGTGCTGATTTCATGTAGCTGTATGCATCAGTATATTTTACCCTTTACTGGTTTGTGTTTAAACACTACATTGGTTTCTGTGTGCGCGCTCAGCGAGTGGCATTTCCACCGAGAAAAGAAATTTGTTCAACGTCGACTTCAAGACACATTTGGGCTTGTCACGCTTGTTCGGTTTGTTTCTATAGAAGCTATAGATATTATTTGTGCTAATTATAACCTTTGTATATCTGAAGACTGGATTATGCCCAGTGGCCCAATATTGCCCAAGCAGGTGTACAGACAGTAGGGTGGTATGGTGTGAATATTCCCCTTTCACCCCACCCCCCTCTCTTTACCGCACTATACACACTATAGACACACTAAACACAAGTTCCCAGGTTTCCCTGCATCTGTGAGCCAGGCTTCGGCGTCTCACCGAGGGGTGTGTATGGAGAAATGCAGCGCCTCTGACCATGAATAGAGGAACCCAGTCAGCGGAGACTTTCATACAAAGACCTCCCGCCGGGCCCTGAGTGCATCACTGCTCGGATTTAGGGGGGAAAGCAACAATGGGGCAGATGAAATAAGGAGGAGAATGCAAGGGGAATTCATTTTTCTTCTCTTTCTGTCGTCTTTTCTTCCCCCCACACCCGCACCCCCTCCGTCTCTGTCTCTGTCGGATGGATGGCTGAACCCGAATGCTAAGGGTCAGGTGTTTAACCCTGGGCTTTTGCGCTTGCGGAAGAGAACGTGCGTCTTAATTGCAGCTCCCTGCGTTCCCAGAGTCCTCTGATGTAACCCATATATATGTTTTTTTTTTTTTTTTTTCTTGTTGTAGTTTAATTTAAAATGCAATATTATGATATTCAGTCCACAATAGTGTTCTTGTCGGGGGTCCCTATGTAGGGATCACTTCTGGGAAGCATTAGTGTTTCAAAGATTTTGAAAGCAACCCAAAATCCTTATGTTGGACAGTTTATGTTGGATAAGGAAAATGACAGATGTCCTTTTTTATTAGAGAACCCTTCCAAAGTTCTTTTTGATCCAGTTTTGGAAAAACATGGCGTACAGATCAAACTTCATTCACTTTCACTACAACACAGCAACTATCATGAGAGTATATAGAGTTGCACATATCTTGAGGATGAATAAACCTTTCAGCGGAGATTGTTCGTTGCGTCTGAAAGGCTGTTATCCAGCGGCCGCGACCATAATGCCGATTAAGAAACGATTGTTACCGTGCCTGGACCCTGATGTGCACTGGTCCTCACTCATTTGGGATGCTCCATTGAACAACAATAGTGAGAGGAGCACAGCATTTGCTCCCTCCGGCGCCGTCCCTCCCCGCTATTGTACTGACGCGTCGTCTGCGGTCATAATAATTATAATAATTATTTGTATTATTTATATAGTGCCTTTCTCACACTCGTGGCTATGTTACAGTTGCAAGGAACATCGTTGAGAAAGCTAATAGATTATTTTATACTATATGAACATAAGAATTGGGAAAAACTGATTTTTCTAGCCATACGTGGTTGTTCAGCAAACTGTTAACACAAGAAGACATGGTTTACATGGGTTGGAAGATCTTGAGTGGTCTGCTATAGAGGTGTGACCTCAACCCAATTGAATAACTTTCAAATAAATTGGAACGCTGACCGCACCCACGGCTTTCTCACCCTACATGTAGATGTCTTTTAATGACACCTGTGTGGGTGAATGAGCAAAAACCTCCACAATCTTACTCCAAAACCTACTGGAACACATTTTTGTAAGAGTGGAGTTTATTATAATGGGGTACTAAATGTGGAATGGGATGTTTAAAAAGCACATTCGAATCTTATGGTCGGGTGTCCAAAATTGTTTGTCTGTATATTGTAGGTTTAAGAGACAATGTAGGCTCTTAAGACTCCATGTTCTCTGTTAGGTGTTTAAAGAAGATGCTGACTAGTGCCAGAGACATGAACTCTGGTGGGAAACGGGTCCCGTAGCCTGGACACAAACAGACCTGGAAAAGAAATTGTGGAAAATTACAAGTTATATTGTATATCAATCTTTTAACTTCTGTTAAAAATTTTATTAACATTTATAGCATTTAGCAGACTCCCTTGTCCAGAGCGATGTCTAAAGGTGCTGTATTAAGGGTGATTAATGTTAGATTTTAGTATAATTTTTATCATCTAAAAAAGGATTGTCGTTAATTGGCTAGCTAACTCATTTTTGACACCTCCCCCAAAATGGTTGTAGTTACAAGTAGCAAGCCATCAATAAATCTATTAAAGTACAACAAATATTGTTTTTATAGTACAACCATGATTTAAAAAATATGGTTGGGGTTGTAAAGACTTGAAGATGAACGTATGTTCGTTTGTATGTGGTATAGTTTTCACTAAGTTGGAGGAAGCCCCTTGTTTTAGAGCTATAATATTGTAGCAGTGAGTTTTTACAGGCTTTTGTTTGGAAAATGATCGTTTATAGCTACAATGACATAAACAACTACTGGAAGCAACCTCCCTTGCTGAAGTTCTTTGCAAAAACAGATCAAATTTGCTCTCATTGGCAAATAGTTGTGGTGTAAGAGAAATAAATCACTTCAGGATGTGTTGACTTGGGAAAGTAGGCTAATATGGGGCAGTAGCAGTAACTGTGTTTCGTACTGGACACATTCTGACTCATCTTATTCCACCCTGTTGATTGTTTTCCTGTAACATAACATCTCCAGATGATTTACTTCTTGTTTACACTATGTAGAAGATCAAAAAAGATCTACACTGTGGAAACGGACCTTCAAAACTATCCTAAACGTGTTCTTGTGTCCTGTGAGGGTCCTGACCGATCTCAGATGCTTTAATGAGTGTGGTTGATTTTATGAATCACTGTATTTATGTAAAAGAGATACTGTATGTTCTCTCCTGAAATCCGCATTTAAAAAAAAAAAAGGAATGCAGATTTGCACAATTGTGGTTGTGGCTTGTGGTTCGTCGATTTCGGCCTCACACAGGTTTTCCCCTTGGCTGTGTAATCAAAAGCACACTGCAGGCCACACAGTGACCGGCCAGTTCTGTGATGGACGTCCCCTCCCCCATCTTTTTCAGTGCTGCCATAAACAAACCTCTCCACTTTTGGGTCAAAAGGGCCTTGGCCTTAATTTCCTCCAGCCGCAGCTCTTTACCTCCCCCAATGCCTGAGGGCAAATCACTTGTTCCAAAGCTTCTATCTTATGTCTGCTCACCTCATTCTCGGTGTTTAGTGCTGGACTCGATATCGCCTGAGGCTGCATTGGCTCAAAGCCTCGCTCCACATGAGTCGGCTAGTTTTGAGGTCACATGACCCATCATGCCATTATAGCAGGATGGATCTGTTTACGCTGGATGTATTTAGAATCTGTAGTAGCCCCAAGTTGTTTTTCGAGACGCTCCGAATTTAGGGGGTTGTTTTTTTGCGTTTCAATTGTTGGGTTTTCCGTTTACCATTTCTGTGATTCCCCAGTTTCTCTGAGCATTCTTTGAGAACTGCAGTTCTCTCATTTGCTCATTCACTCTTTTACTCACTTTCTCCCTTACTCAGTCTTGCCCATTCACAGTCTCTCCCTCACATCGAGCCATGGTCCAGCAGGTGGGAAGCAGACAGAGCGGCTTGTATTTAATCTCTAAATGCTCTCTCTTTCTCTCTCTCCCTGGCTCATTCATTTTCTTACTCGCTCGCTCATTCACACACTTTCCCTCCGGCTGCTCCGCTCTGTACGTTTTCCACCTTTGAGAATCAATGCTCAGAGCTGCGTGCGTTTAATCTCCAGTGGCTTTTCGAGCACAATAGACCACATCATGCCATTCTACAACGTATTTTATTTAAAGGCTCTGTGCACAAAAAAAAAAAAAGAAAAGAAATGCACACGTTTTTTAATTAGTCTGCTTTGTACATTTGGTAAAACCTAATATGGGGGGTCATATAGGTAAGATTTACACAACACACAAATTGCTTGCATCTTGCTTGCATTACTTTCATCACACTGAGTGACTGCATTGATAATGCTTTGATAAAAAAATATATATATATTTTTTCCACATTTTTGGTTAAACAATTATTTTTGTAGTGCCTTCAAACAATGGGTCAGAAAAAACTCTCATTGCATTGCATAGATCCCTGGTATTATACTGTGTGATACACACCGTTCTTGCAAAAAATATTTCTTTCAGTTGGTGTTCTGATGGTGGTTGTGGAGAACATGTCGCTCCAAAATCCTCAGATCAAGAGCTTAATATAGTTTGCATCAAACTATTCATTAGGTGCCCATTCCCCTGAAAATGTAGGTGGGGCCAACCTGTGAGGAACCACGCCTACTAGGGTAGAAGTTTTTCCTCATAGGTTAAAGGTGATCACTGAAAAGATCAACTTCTATTGATATAGCTTCACGAAAAAACAGAACCCACCGTTTCCTGGATTTACGGCGCCAGCGGCGTTTAAAGTTTGTCACCTGCAGGAGGCCGTGTTTAGTCTGCACTCATTAGCCGAGGCAATTCTGAAACATAAACCGTGCGTGATTCATTTCCTGTCTGGCTACTTGGTCTCCATAATCTTCAGTGTGTGTATTACCAAACAGAATAAGGCTTTTGTAGGAGGAAGTCAGCATCAGCAAGACCTGAGGACTATGCAGCTGATTCTGCTTTGAATAAAGTTTTGTGGCATGAGGGGAAACCCGGGCAATTCGTCTCGCACTTTCCTCGTTGCTCTTTTGTCAGTAGGTTATGCTGCTTTGCTCTTTCTGACTACAGCGACGACTTATTTCCAGTCGGAGATGTCCAAAACATGCCTCATATCGTTTATTAGGAATAGGCCAAATAAAGATGGCTGATATATTTAAAACTAATTTGCGTCATTTATTCTATGGGAATAAATGCAGTGGCACCCTGGCACCTTTTGATTAAAGCTTACTTACATTCATTGTAGTCCTTTAATCGTTTCCTTTGTTCTACATCTTAGTAATGGCTGATGACATTTAATGAGACACTGTGTTATCCATTGAATCTTTGGGGTCAGACACCTTTCATAATCCGGAGCATGTTGTGCAGTATTCACTGAATCATTGTTTAAAATGTTTTCATTTGTTTGGATATTATAGCTTTATAGTGTATTTTATTGACCTGTCAATCAGACAAATGGGTAAATTGGGATTCAATGTGTTCATTCGAACGAATGATACTATTGTTGTATTTTAGCTTGTTTAATGTTTTGGGGTAAAATCTTTTTTTAAATTAGGATTTATTACTTATAACTTATATAGATGACATGCTGTGTTTTTTTTTTTTTTTTTTTTTTTTTTTTTTCTACCTGAAGCAGGCGAATGACACCCTGCATCACCAGCACCAGTTGGGCCCGAACAGCCTGCTGCCACTGCTGAATGCTGAGCCGCATGACCATAAGCCCATCATGCCTATCCAGCTTGATCAGAAGCCACCAGTGAGCTCCGCCGACCACCTAAAGGACAGCATGGGTGGTGTGACAGGAGGAGGAGGAGGTGGAGGGGGCCATGGTGGCGGAGGAGGTGGAATCGGAGCACCAATGGCCATAGTGAAGAAAGAACCCAAAAGCAAAACACCGTTTATCTGCGGTTACTGCAACAAGGCCTTCCGAGATAGCTATCACCTGCGACGGCATGAGTCGTGTCACACCGGGGTCAAGATGGTATCACGGCCTAAAAAGACTGCGCAGACCACGGCGCCCACCATGGTGCCACTGCTCTCCAGCATGACGAGAGAAAACAACGCTAACCCCTCGTACATCCTAACTACGGCTGCGACATCGGCCTCAGGTGCCATGGTGCCGACCTCCACGATTGCTGCATGCCAGCCGAGTGCGCCCAAGAAGCCGGCCAAGCCTGTGAAGAAGAACCATGGGTGCGAGATGTGCGGCAAGGCTTTTCGTGATGTCTACCACCTGAACAGGCATAAGTTGTCTCATTCGGACGAAAAGCCGTTCGAGTGCCCAATCTGTCAACAGCGATTCAAGAGGAAAGACCGCATGACGTATCATGTACGTTCGCACGACGGCGGTGTGCACAAGCCCTACGTCTGCTCTGTCTGTGGGAAGGGATTCTCCAGGTATGCCACTTAAAGTATCATCAAATATCATCAATGAATGCTTCCCTGATAGACAGCTTTCAGTATATTAATTAGTGTGTTGCAACACACAAAGTAATGGCTCTCCAATTTTAGTATGCTCATATTAATTTTCTTCCAGAACGTTCTCTGCTATTAGCTACCAGCATATTCTTTCTGTTTAGCTTTCTACAGTTCAAGATATAATTTTTTTTAACTAGCGTGCATTAAAATGTTTCTTTGCAATTAACTACATCGCTATCAGGCTATTATCAGTTATTGGCTAGCTTAGGAAATCTTATCAGCTAGCTAGCTGTTAGGATTTTATTTCTGTTATCCAATTATCTGAGATTAATAGCTTAGTCACATGTGGTGATCTACAAACTTGAAAGAACGTTTCCTAATCCATTCTATTGCAAATTTGTTGTTTCATAGCTGTTTGATTAGGCAGTAATTAAAAAGTAGCATGGAGCATATTCTTAGTTTTACATGGAAGTTCAGTGAAATAATGTCAACAGTTTAATACAAACTGTTGCTGTCCTGTTTATGCTTCAATGAAAATCTGTATAATGTTTGTGTTACTAGATTGTTTACAATATAAACTGCTATATTTACTTTCTCGCTTGTGTTACCGAACGAGCTACTAACCCCTAAATATTTAAAGTTGTTGGTGTTTATTTATTCAAATTTAATTCATTTTTGTTTTTGCTTTGGACGTAATGTTACTGCTAGGCAACATGAATGGGATTCTGAAAGTGCATGCTGTCTCTGAGGTAAAAGGTTAATGCTGGTTAATGCTATCTTACTTCAGAAATAATAATGAGCCACTCTGAAGCAAGGTGCACTGCATTTTCTCTCAGATTGTAGAGTCAATGCTGAGGAATACCCTGATTTATCACTACTTTAACTAATGGAGGCTAATTAGGTAATGTATTAAGTGTTAAGTAAGTAAGAGCTCCTAGCTGAAGGAAAACCTCTAAATGGTTTAAGGTAGCACTCTGACAGGCTCCTTCCAGTGTGTGCGTTTTATTTTTTTTTGTTGTTGTTTTTTTATGTTTGGTGGCCTAATCTGCCAGAGTGGGATGATGTCAGTGGTTTTTAATACTCAGTTGTGAAATACGTGTACAAAGACGTAGCAGGCTTCACCATCTGCTCCTCCATATGACGTTAACATTGTCTGGCTCCCGCTGATTTATCTCTGCAGCCGGCTGATTTATAACCACAGTGAATAGTTGTGACTGGCTGCTTTTGTGCGCCACAGCACGCGGCGGGTCCTACCATCGCGGCCCGCAGGGGGAGGGGGCAGAGACTGGCTGCTTTGATTCCAGTAGATTCATTCAGCCTGCCTATGCTGTCCCAAGAGATTTGGATGAAAAAGAAGGGGGGTGTAATAAAAAACTCTGGTGACACATGAGTCTGGGATTTCCTCTTGCTCACTGCTACAGTCCCTGTAGATCTGTGATTGTGGCTGCTTTAAGAGCGCACTGCATCACTCCTCTATTTCCAGGCAGCGTGCGTCAGAACGGCTCCCTACTCATCCCGTTCCACCTCACGGCACTGCGTGAGTAATAATCTAAGGATTAATTTCAGGGTGAGCAATGCGAGTCGAGAAGAAAGGAAGCCATTTTTAGCACGGCAACTGTTCAGAAGCATTTGAACGCTCCTTGTCGGAGGTTTTGGGCCAGAACATGGAGCTTGCTTGCTCAGAATGTTTCAAGATAAATAACAGCATAGTAGTGAACATGTGAAAACTGTGTCCAGAGTGTCAATATCTTGAGAGCACCATTGTTATCTAGCACTGCATTAATACATACTTGGCCACTCAATCACCTTCATCTTGCTCAGCAAGGCAGTTGTCGTCTTGGCGGTGTGTTTGGGGTTGTCATTATGTAGGAAAACTGCCAATCGGCCCAGTTTCTGAAGTGATGAATTTTTGCTTTAGACGGTCACACTACATGTTTGAATACATGTTTCCCTCAATGTACCACAGCTCCCCAATACCAGCAGCACTCATGCAGCCCAAGACCATGAAGCTACCACCACCATGCTAGACTGTAGGCAAAACACCATTTTTCTAAGTACTTCTAACCAGGGCATCACCACACATGCTAGACACCATCTGAGCCAAACAAGTTTATTTAAGTCTTCTCAGACCACAGGACATGAGGAATCAACTTTTTTGATGGACCCTTGGGAGGCCTGTTCCGAGTGAAACCCATCTTGGAAAACCTCTGTATGACCCTGGCCACTGTACTGTAATTCAGTTTCAGGGTGTTACTAATCTTATAGCCTCAAACACCCTTGTGGAGAGCAACAATTCCAATTCTCAAATCCTCAGGAAGTTCTTTGCCACAAGGTGTCATGTTGAACATCCATTGTTCAGTATGAAAGAATTTTTCTCAAAGCACCAAATTTAACTGCTCTAATACAAGATATACAAATGTGTATGGTCCTGTCAAGCAGACAAGAACATGAAGAATAGGACATGTGGCTTTGCATGGTTAAACAAAATACAGCTTTTCTCTCACTGTTGTTGCCAGTTATTTTGACAATAATTTTTTTTAGAGGATAGTAAATATGTACTGCTATAGAGGCTGCACATTAACTACCCTGGGGTGTACTCACTTTTGTGAGATACTCACTCTTTTTTTTTTATTTATTTTTTTATCCCCAAATACACTGACTTTCAGATTTGCTTTTGCTGTACGGAATGTTCTACACCGTCAAATAGGACAGAAAATATCCAAGAGAGTCACTAAACACTAAGCTGTAACATTATTCTTTGAATACTTACTGTAATAGACCTTTGTATATAATGATCTCATTGACCTCCTTTCTGCTTTATTCCTTTTCATTTTTTCTTTTTTCTTTCCTTTCTCAGGCCTGATCATCTCAGCTGCCATGTAAAACATGTGCATTCTTCAGAGAGACCTTTTAAATGCCAAGTTACGGTATGACCTCAGCATCCTCATCAATGTACACACTGGCCTCTTTTGTTTGCAATTCTTTGATGCTTTGGGGCTACTGAAAAATATTCTGTTTTAGTAGGCTTTATACTTATACCATTTTTTACCAATCACAAGCAGAAAAGGTTAAGTACACTTGCACATTTATAACCTCTAGAAGACAAGGACATCACAATGATTGCAGTAGATGATCCCATTAGAGACAAGTGTCTAAGCAAATTCATGAACATGTCTTCATAGTGAGAAGATTTTTATCCTGATGGGTGTGGTCTCTTTCATGATTACCCCACGGACATCTACAGGGAATGAGTTCTGCTCAAATAATTTAATGAGAATGAAACTAATGTACATCATACTCTGTAGCCTTCACACTTTAATATATTTAGGGCTCTCAAAATGCTTTGGAACGTTTTTTCAGATATTCCTGTTTTGTTTTTTCAGTCTAAAGACATGTAGTGATTTCCAAATTGTCCTGTGTGTGTGTGTGTGTGTGTGTGTGTGTGTGTGTGTGTGTGTGTGTGTGTGTGTGTGTGTGTGTGTGTGTGTGTGTGTGTGTGTGTGTGTGTGTGTATGCAATACTGTCCCTGATGTGGTGAACTGAGATCCCTGGGATAGACTCCAGCAATGCCCATGAAATCCAGATAGATGGATAGTGCACCCTACTTAATTTAAAGATGGATAAAAGCTTGGTTGCTATTTTTATTGATTGCAGTAGTACATTTTAAAGTTATCTGAATACACTCTTTCACCTCGGCAGGCCTGCACGTCAGCCTTCGCCACCAAAGACAGACTGCGCTCTCACATGATCCGACACGAGGGCAAGGTCACGTGTAACATCTGCGGCAAGATGCTTAGCGCCGCCTATATCACCAGCCACTTAAAGACACACGGCCAGACCAACTTTAACAACTCCTGCAACAAAGGTGCGTATTTTCCACTGGAAGTGTAAGCGCTCAAGGACGGCTGATCACTGTGACTCGAGTAGGCTTGGGCTATGTGACCATATGATGCATTTTTATTAGACTATCACTAGACACACAACTCCCTTATTGATTCTTTTTCATAATGGCATCTTGTCCTTAATGTATTCATGTTTGATCCTTCTTATTTTAAGTTTAGTAGTCATTTTGCCCACCCTAAAATCAAATCTGCTGATCAGCCGTCCTAATCTGAGGTAGTTTATTTATGCTACTACTAATATTCACCTCATCCTTACATAGCTTAGTTTTCATGTCCCTTTACTTGTGTGTCTCTAGAAAGTCCTTTAGAGCTCGGTGTAATCTGAGATCCTCTTAAACCTTTATCTCTTGGACTGAGAATGGCCATTGTGGCTCAGTCATTTCTGGTGTCTTGATTATTTGCATTAAACTAAGTGAGTTTTACAGCCCAGAGCCAGTCGAATGCACAGGACCCAAGCTGACCTCAGGGCTGGCTGTATTTGAGGACAATACTTATGGACATGCTGTTCTGTGTTGACCTTTATGGGATAGATTATGTTCCAGCTGCAGGAATGCAGATCTTCATGCTTTCTTTCTTGTTGGAAAACATTGGAAATCTGATATTTTGCCTGAGCTACTGATTTTTTCCACACACTGTCATGTGGTGAAATCAGTCAAATGTAGCATTCATTTAGAAAAATTATTCAGGTCAGGTTTTGTCTGTTCCGTGGCATTCGCGTTCTCCAAGGACAAATATAACTCTTGGTTTAAACAGTTAAGCAACATCCATATTTAATTAGCTAGTAATTATCATCTGTGCATAGAGCTGCAGTTTTAGAAATCACTGTAACCCCCATCGGCGTTAAATGCCAATGCACCTTAAAGTAGCCAAGAGGTGGTCGCTTACTGAAAAGGTAATCAAGCTGTGAGGAAAAAATAATAAATCAGTGATCATTTATAGCACATTCTCTCTTTTCCATCTGATTGGTCAGAATGTGTTGATTCAATTTACTACAAGTGGAAGTCTCCAGTGTTAAAGTCTTCAGGATCAAAGAAATTGTGATTTGGCTGTTTCTTAATGGCATGACTAGCTGTTTTTTCCCTGATCTTATTAACCAAAAGACATTATACATGTGATGACTAACTTCCTTGAACACGCATGAAACTATTATATAGACGTGGGTCTTTGTCTCATGCTTGACTGGATGAACTGCCTCCATTTAAATTCTGTTTAGATTTGTAGTTCGGAGATTTTATAGTTGCACGTCTTTGCAATGCTATAAACCAGTACATGTCGATTAGTCCTCTTTTTCATCACATGTAGCTGTTTGTTAGTTTTTTCAAACTGTACTTTCTTTTTTTTTTACTGACCTTTGTTGCTTTTTAAATTTTGTGTATTGAAATGTATAACAGAAATGATGTAATCCGTGTCCGTACTGATTTATCGCGGTGATTTAGATTGATTGATTGCCAGATTAAACAGGACCTGCTCGGCTATAAATGCCCTAATCCCCGTTTACAAAACCGTCCTACTGGACTATACACTCAGTCAGTGGTGGATAGTAATGAAGTAAATGTAATACGTTACTGTACCTAAGTAGCTTTTTTCAAGTATCTGTACTTTACTGAAGTATATTTATTTATGGGGGGACAATTTTACCTCAACTTCTACATTTCAAATCAAATATCTTACTTTTAATCAACTACATTTTGTGAAATCAGTCGTTCTTTTTTTAATTCATGAGCGGATAAAATTGGAACTGTTGAAGCACATAAAGCCACAAACCAGGGTCTAGCGCGCGCTGGTGGTTTCTACATTTCGTGGTTTCTACTTAGCACCAACTTACAGTTCAGCATCAGGAATAAATAATGGAGGAAACTCGCCATAGCACCCATAGCTTTATTTGTACGAAGAAGGTTTTTGGCTTGTGATCATTTAATTAGATATCAGTCAGTATTTGACTCATTAAGATCATTTTATTAATAGATTGTTGTGCTAAGAATAACATTAGTCATTTCACATAAGCTGATTTGAATAAACAAGAGTTTTGTGACCCAAATAATAATGGGAACATTATAGCCATAATAAATCATAGTAGTTTGGATACTTAAGTCTATTTAAAGGCAAATACTTTTGTGCTTTTACTCAAGTAAATGTTTAAAGGGAGCACTTTTACTAGAGTAATATTTTACCTACTGTATCTCTACCTTAACTCAAGTACATAGTTTGTGTACTTCGTACCCCACTGCACTCTGCAGTCTGCTTTGCTTTCATTGCCAGAGTGTGACATTACCATAGTTCATCGATCACACAATATAATACCTTCCTATTCTTTATTACACACAAAATGAATCAACCATTAGTGGTACTCGCTTTTAGAAAGATCCGTCTCATCCCAATGCACAAGAAGCCAATTTATATTTAATATCAATGCCGTCCATCACCTCGGGCCCGAGGCTGAGTGCGTGATGTGATGTCGTGGAGTGTGACATCACCGCAACTCGCACCCACGGCTATGGCCACCTGGTTATCGTAACACTCTGTGTCTGTATTTCTGAATAGGGGACTGGCAGTGGAACACATCAGGGCTGCTAAGAGGTAAACATGGAGATTTATGTGATGATGCAGATTTTTCATTTTGTTTGAGATATTTCTCAATTCCAGGTCAAAAATCTGGTGTTTGAGCATATGTTTTATTATTTTTACATTTGGAAACATACACAACAATGCCAGTGGTATGAGAAAAGAAACTAGAGTTAGCGCAGTGCCACTGTGGCTACTCACTGCGTACCGGAAATAAGATTTGTTTTTTTGCGCGTGCAAGAACACGCTAAAGAATCAGTACCGTTAACATTAGCTGCTAACCAGGGAGCGGCTAGCTGCTAACGTTAGCGCTGTGGATTTAAGATTTTTTATTCGTCACAAACATGCATGTTATATGCAGGATACGACTTGCTGTGAAATGAAAATGTAAAAAAAGAAAAGAATCTTGAATCCATTTCCTGGTTAGCGGCTAACGCTTGCGCTACGGATTCTTTAGCATTTTGTGTCCAGCTTCAAGAATTTCTCTTAAAAGGAGGAAATCCTGACAATTCTGCATATCGAGGGAGTGAATGAATAAAGGATGGAAGGAATGAAGACATTTGTTAATTATGTTGAAATAAGTAGAACAGTTAAATAGATCATATATTTAGAAAAGTTTATATTAAATGTAAAACACACCCACACACTTACATACACATCTGTATTACCCAAATAGGGTCTAACAAACGTAAACAAATTTATTTTATTTTATTTAATTGACAATTAAATTAATTACACACCTCAATGTAATAAAAGTGTATTGCATTAATTTGATTTATATTTTTTTATATATATTAGTCTTCTATTATTTAACAAAGCAGACATTTAATTTAAAATTGGTAGAAAATGTAAACTGTTCAAATTTTGATCACAAATATCATTAATAATAAAGTACGTCAATTAAAAAATTGTGTACCGTTAATTTTGTGTACGTATATATATATATATATATATATATATATATATATATATATATATATATATATATATATATATATATATATATATATATATAAAATATATATATATATATATATAATATAAGCATAGAAAACACATTTCTCTGAATGTAGGCCAAAGGTGTGTGTCTAGTGTTTATACTCATATTTTTAAAAAAGTACACATTTATTCATACACCTCAGTCTATGCAATACAGTGTGGTGTTTATTTTTAAGTAAAATTATATTTAAAAGTTGTTAGGACAAGTGGATTGGAGTTATAGGGTATGGAAAGTGAGCGAGCGAGTGATCTGATTAACCAATCCTCTCATTTGTGTTATTTTCTTATTCCAGACAACACCGACGTGTGCCACTCTGGCACAGTCACGTCCGTCTCCATGTCTGCGCCTGTCACGACGCAGATGAGCCGCGTCAACGCCGGCACGGCCGTGACCATCGGCGCTCAGGTGAACCTCAGCACAACGGTAAACACTGTGAACATTACGTCAGCGCCGGTGAGCCTGCAGCACCCGGTGACCATCACAGGCCCAGTTAACATCGCCTCGGTGAACATCCCGGCCACGGCGTCGGCAATGAACATCGCACACCCGGTCGCCATCACCACACCCATGCCCATGAACATCGGCGGTCCGCTCAACATCGCCATGCGGCCCATGGATAGCATGTCCTTTCTATCACAGGTCCTGCCCTCCTCACCTCCATGGTGATCTGCACCTGAGCTCATCCAAACCTGATTCTCCTAACCAGCTGACTCCGCCCCCTCCCCTTTCCCCAGCCAGTAAGTGTTTACTCTTGTGGCGCGGCCCTGCAGCCACATCACAGGCAACGCTGCAGCGGCGACGGAGTTCCCTGCCGACGTTTTGTGAAGGATTTCTTACTTCGATTTGATTTCGTTCGCGGTTTGATGACCGATGGGACGAATATTTAGTGACACTGAGCACGCAGACCTCACCGAGGTTTTTTAAAGACAAATGCAATAAAGTGCTGATTTATATTTTTTTCTATATATAAATATTAATTTTCTATCTCAGAACATTGGGATTTCTTTTTATGTTGTTTAGCTGTAGCCTGCTTTAATTTAGTTTTTTTTTTTTAAAGGAAGTAACTTTCAAAGGGATGAAAGCTTTTACTGAGAGGGAGGTTTTGAAATGTTTTACAGAAAAGGGTGGCTGATTAATGACTCGAGGTACAAGTAACTGTATTTTATTGTACAGTTGCTTATGCTGGTGTTTGCATTTTAACTGACTACAATTGTGAACTTTTTTTCCCTCAGTTGCAGTGCTCCATCACTGACTCATGACTGTTAGTTTCTTCTTGCTCTTTTTAGGACAGTTGGGGTATGATTTGTTTACTCAAATTTTTTTTTTGTATTATTATTTTTATTTAAATTAGGAACAGATAAAGGAATGATTCCTGCACTGAAAGCGTATCCCTTGTGTACAGCAACAGTATTATCAAAGATCAAACCTGTTTCGGGCAACCAGCCTGGACAGCACTTGGCCATTAGTGACTGGTGAAAAGCTGCAACTCAAAAGTTCAATTTGATTTGGACTGGATTCATGTCGTAAGACTAGTAGGTAGTGTTTTTATACCCTTGTTTTTAAACATACAATGAATAATTATTTTTCCTTCTCTTTTTTTTTTTTTAGCAAGGGCCCTGTTAAGAGGAATGTTCTGCTCAGGAAAACCCAGTAAACAACTTTTTATATATATTTTTTTTCCTTAATAATAATGTCCAGCATCCTGGAATAATTTTTTTTGTAAATATCTATTTCCCCATGCACTGTTCCCCCCCTATCATGGTTTAGGGGGGGTAACAAAATGAACAACTGATATTACCGGCCATTTTTAATGGAACGATTCCGTCTTGGTGTTTTAATGAGAAATCCGACTCTTTCACTTTGCCTTGTGCACACGTGCAGTTTTTAAGCACGCACTCATCGACTTTCCATCAGGATTCAGACGTCCCTGGAGGGGGCCACCTGCAGTGAAAGCAGTCATTAAAGCAATTCCCTTTACCCTGTGTGCAAGGTTATGCTGAATTCCTAATTAACTTTCATTATTCTCGAACAAGCCCAGGTACTTTCGTGTTGTCTTTCAACATGGCCAACAGCCGCTGAGGTTCTGAGACGATTGACTGTATCTTGCTTTGAAGTTCAGTGTTCTGCTTTTCCAGAGCAAATCTTCCCGTATGAAGTCAGTTAGATTGCACGCTTAAATGCCATGCCCACAGCTTTTAAACATAAACACTTACTTATAGCAGAGTGACAGTAATGAATTTTATCATCTTGTATGTGATGGTGAAGAGATTGGCTATTTTACTACCTGACTGGTAAATGATCTTTTTTTTTTAGTTATTAAATTTTGGTTGATCATGTCGGCATTGCCGAAACAGCGGCATCTTTAAAATTTGAGAATTTGAGAAATACTTCTGAAATGTACGAGGAGTCTGAATACCTCATGCGTATATAACATTTTGCTAGCTTCCTCTAACAATATAGAACTTGCAGAGCATAATGTCATGTGGTGCTTTTTGTGAAAACGGTAGCTTGGCCAAACTCCTTAAGATCGAGTCTGCGATTATTTGTAACTAGCAAAATATTTGTTCCAAGATAATGACTTCACGGCAAGGCTTGTTCATGTAGCCATTACATGTCACAGCGCCACTTGCAGCACTGGAGCACTTGTACTCGATGGCTAAACAGTCAGATCCCACACAGTGGTGGTTTCATCTCCACATTAAGTACACTGAGGCCTTTACGGTGACCAGATCGCTTGGATCTTAAAGGCTATGGAGTTTTAAGGGGGATGAGTAAAGTGAAGTCAACGAGGGCGTGTTTACAAACTGGATGTAGGCTCGGGCAAAAAAAAACTCAAAAGATTTTACTCAACCATATTGTCTCCTCTATTGCCACTACTCGAACAGAGAAAAGTCCAGGAGGACGTGTCTGCTCTTGGGTCACTACGAGGGTTCGGAGCCCTGCCAATGTGAGTTTAGGTACACTGTGTGAAGCACTGTCGGCACACAGCGTTCTGATTAGTATTTTTTGGAAATGTTTTTGATATGAATGATTCTGTAACACGCTCCATGTCACTACAGTGCAAACTTCAAGCAAAGAAGTGATCGGGCGAGCGAGCGGTGCCGAGACAACACTAATTTAGGGGTTTTCTTTTTGCATTTTGTTTTTAGGTCAGTAGTTCCAGTCATGTGCCGATATTCGGTTTTCCGATAAACTGCAATAATCACATGCACAGTATTCTTATTGTGGACGAGTCACAA
>NC_060894.1:7862500-7935000 GCF_014805685.1 Silurus meridionalis | reverse complement strand
ATACAGGAGCTCATCTGTTGCTTGTCTTCGACACGGACCAGCCTTCGCTCCTCACGTGCATCAATGAGCCTTGGCCACTCATGACCCTGTCACCGGTTCACCACTTTTCCTTCCTTTGACTATTTATGATAGATACTGACCACTGCAGACAGGAAACATCCCACAAGTTTGGGGATGCTCTGACCCAGTCATCCAGTCATCACAATTTGGCCCTTGTCTAACTCACTTAAATCCTTTACACGTTTTCCCTGCTTCTAACAACTTTAAGGAAAAATGTTCTCTTGAGTGTTTAAAGGTTTTGGCATGAAGAAGCTGGTGTTGGATCTGTGATGATCACAAATGTTGAGATATTTTATGAGTTGCTCAGTAGCTCCTGGTTCCACAACCTCAAAGGATTGTAGTAGACTGTAGAAAGGACATTACTCACAATCTTACACTCCAGTGTTCATGTTAGTTCTCACTCTCTGGTGTTTTGTATTGTTTTAAAGACTAAAATCACACTCTAGATGTCACCCAAATGAGGATGGGTTCCCCTTTTGAGTCTGGTTCCTCTCAAGGTTTCTTCCCCATAACATCTAAGGGAGTTTTTCCTTGCCACAGTCACCATGGCTGTTCATCAGGGATAAACACACATCGTTCACCTTCACTCTTACATCCTGTAAAGCTGCTTTGAGACAATGTCTGTTGTAAGACACGCTATAGAATTCAACTTGACTTGCTGCCTAATATATCCCACCACTAACATGTGCCATGATGAAGAGACAATCAGTGTTATTCACTTCAACTGTCATAAGGTTATAATGTCATATGCCTGATCGACATATATAGAGATATTATTTTTAGTAGTATATTTTGTGTGCATTGATCAAATTTCATTTGTTACATGAATTTCAATTCAATTTTTTCTCATCACATTAATAATATTCACATGTCAAGAGTGCATCAAATGCAATCTCGTCTTATGATCACGTCATCACATGTCTGGGGGTCTCCATGATGAAACACTGAGACACGCAGCACAGGATCAGGCGCTGCTTTGAGCTGCACTGAGCGCTTCTATCCGCTAGGATGCTCTCCAGCTCTTAGTGTGCAGAGTGCTGCATCTCCTCATACTTCTCCTCCTCCTCCTCCTCCGTCTTCACCAAACCTGCGCTCCGACACACTCACTCTCACACACACACACACACACACGCACACACACAGCAGGGTATTCGAGCAAGACGAAGCATCCTTTCAGTGTCTTTTCTTTCCTCTCCTCAGTTTGGAGCTGCTTCATCTTTGTAGAAGATGACGCACCGGAGTCGCGCGCGCTTTACCTGGTAAGTCCAGCTGTGGTGCTTTTGATGATGCATGTGTGCTGCATGTTCTCTAAAATCTCCTGCATGAGATTAAAGCAAATTTTACCGGTGGATCAAACCTGAAGGGTCACATCCCAAATGGCTGCTTCCTTCACTTGAAAGTGCACTTCTAAGACAGGATTCACCACCCTGCCTCGTGCACTAGATGAGCCACCAAGAAAGAGATCTATTTGGGATTGAACCAGGATGTCATCGCTTATTCTGTATCCTTGTAGGAAATGAGGACGGTGAATCATTCATATTGTCATGTAGATGTATTTTAGTTTGAAGAACGTTTTATTTCAGTGATAGAAATGTTTTTGAATCTTAAAAAATTTTTTTTTTATCTATTTCTGACACTGAGGATTCAAATAAGGACTGTTGCTTTACCTGTACCTGAAAATTATCATTATTTATTATTATTATTATCTGCAAGCAATAAATGTCATTTAGTGCATGTGTGTGTGAGGGATCTCAAAAGGCTTATAGACTCAGCCATTCAAGGATAACATTGTGTTACAAAAATCACAGGTTTTATCGTGGGTTTTTTTGGACACGTGACTAAAATGTGATCACATTCTGAGAAAGAGGTGTGAAGGTGCAGTTTATAGTGCTGGGCTCTGAAACTGCAGAGAATCTGAGATACAAAAACACATGCTATAAGCTGAAATTAAGTTTTGAACTACAGGAAATGATTAATTAACCATTGATTAATCATTAATTATCCTCTTGAGGAACAAATTATGAGAAGTTACATTCTAATCATTTATATAGCCATGTTACATCACCTGTGTTAATGAGTAATCATGTAAGAGATCATGTGACAAAAGTCACGTGACATAAAACCTAAAGAACTTTCTAAACGGGACAGTTAGTGCTTAGCACCTCCAGGGTTAGGGGTTCAAATCCCACCTCCTGTCCCTTCTATGCTGAGTTTACTGGTTCTTCATACTTTACAGGATTCTTAAAGTACTCTAGTTAACTCCCCAGTCCAAATATATGTAGTGTTTCCAAATTGTGCGTAGTGTGTGTGTGTGTGTGTGTGTGTGTGTGTGTGTGTGTGTCCTTGTTCCACGATATGCTCCAGGCATCCCTGTGACCCTGTGCTGGATAAACAGCATAGAAAATGGATGGAAGTTTGTAGACATGGCAAGTGGAAATTTGATGCATGGAGTTCTGAGACTTTTCTGTAAAGTGATGCACAAGAGATCTGAGCTATAAACCTTAATGTATAACAATGTTCACAATTACAATATGCACTATAGCCATATGACATTTTATGGAGTCTTTACTTCCTTTACTTCTTTATATATAGAGTTTGATTCATTACAGTAGAACAACTATGTTTAATGCACATTTGAATCATTTGTATCAAAAAAGCTGATCTTGAAAATGCATTAGCTTAAATTATTAAGTAAAAAAATACCCAGGATATCTGATCTGATATATCCATTTTATACGTATATATCCATATATAGATTAAGTAATTGAAAAGGTTTAAGCTTTTGTTGGGTATTTTATTTTTTTTAAGCTGTTGTTTTTTATATATTATGGCAGATTCTTATTTATATCAGCTGATACTTTACAATATCAGTATCATTATCATCAAAAGAATGATACCTTGAATACACAGTTTTAAAGCACATCCCATTATAAAATTAGAAATAAACAAGGAATTTGTAGATGAAGTCTATTTAGAAGTCTATTTCTTGACATTTTCACCCATTTTATATTTTATATTCTTTTGAACAATTATTCTATTCTTTCTTTTTTAAGAAACAGATGCTTATAATATGGATATTTCACACAGGATTCATGATAGAGTCATATGTGAATATGAGAATGTTTTCTTACATTGTTTACACACACTGTATTGGAGCTGAAGGCATGATTTCACTGCACTCATCCCACATGATTAATTGAACCTCCTCAGCCCAGTTCACATTGGGCGAGCTGACACTTATCTGTAAGCAGTTTAAGCTATGCCACAGATGGAGATGGATGGCCAGAAACCACAATGAGCAACAAATTTGTGTGTTTGGAATGCGATCACATTTATATTTTCCAATCGGCTAACAAAATGTTACTGCAGGGGTTCCTGTGAAGATCATGACTTGTATTATTGATATTGGCACAATATTGTGACACTGTTGGTTCTCCAGTTAAACTAAATGTAAAAAAAATAAATAAATCATTTACTCCATGGCTAAGAGCTTTCTGGGATTGCTCCTGTTAAAGAAGTCCCAATGATCACAAGCGCAAACACCCCCAATGTGCATTACCAGAGGTATGCAGAGATTGCATGGTTACCATGGCATTAATATTGGTTGTGGTGATGTTCTGAATGCCAGACGTAGTTATTTATTCAGAGTTATTTTCTCCCTTTGTTTGTAATGATGATATTTAACATTTATATAACATAATGAAACACCCAATCAAACCAAACTCAATCCCAATCAGTTAGCACTTAGTCTGTCTCAAATAAGCACTCTATACATCCATGGTGAGCAGAAAAGTGTCTCACCATGAGGCCCTGAGCTGTACTGGCAACAAGAGCATTAGAACACATTCGGTTCCACTTCTGTGTGTCAGGAACAACAATCACAGAATATAGATTGGATAATGGGTTGGTTTTTTTCAAGGTTTTTCCTTGATCTCGTGCCTCAGAGCTCATCTTTTCTCAGAATTCTGATATTTGTTGTTAACTGAGCTCTTGACCCATATCTCCACAATTCTATACACCAAACTGCTTCTTCATGACTGTCTGATTGCATAATTGCATGAGTGCATTGGTACATGTATTTTTCCTTTAACATAGATCCTTAGTGCGTAGAGCTCTATTAAGACTCCAGATATCACTCGAACATGTTAAAATGAAAATCTTATACACAGTCTTATAAATACAACCTGAAAAAATAATAATAATAATAATAAATCTCAGTCTAAATATTTATGTTCTCTATGTTCTATTGTGAATATAATATTGGCTCGTGATTTGAAAGTCTTTTAGTTTTCATTTTATTCAAATAATAAAAAAAAAAAAAGTCCCAACATTTCCAGAGTTCGGAGTGTAGACAGAGATGTTTGGGATATGATTTTTTTATAGTCAAAGATAAAATTAGAAACACCAGGTAGCTTTTCTAGGTAGCTCGCTAGACCACCCAGTACAAAAATAGCCCCATGGCGGGTAAAAATATTTGGGTCAGTGTTCTACTTTTTTTTCCAGCCACATTTCTGTTAATCTGAGAAGAACTCATACACAAAATATACACACTCATATACAATATAACCACTTTTGGGTATATTATTTGTTATTATTGTTATTACAATTATATAGACTGGTTAGACTTTTTGCGCATGTCTGCGTTTTCATATCTGCTGTGGTAGAAAGTAGTCTTGTGCTCTGTGGCCCAGATAAACTTTATTTATGCATGTCATGCTGCTCATTATGAGCTTTTAGAAAATAAGCGCTAATTGCACAAAGCTGGTGACGGAGGTAAAATTTCTTGGAAGGAAAAAATGTACAGGATGAACACCCTGTCCTGGTTCACCCCCTCTTCTTCTCTTTTCCTCCCTTATCTTTCCTCTGGTCCAAAACAGGTCAGAAACAAGGACATTAGCCTCTCTCAGGCCAGCAGGCTTTTGGCTCAAATGTGTGCCTGGCTATGTAAGTGTTCTTGTCTTGCCCAATCTTGGCATCACAATAGAGTTTTTTGTAAACACATCTATCTCAGAAAAGGACACAGCCAATTAAAAAAATGCAATTTTGCTTCTGTTGTGATTCTAGTAAAAGAGTTACAGTGACATAGTGACTTAGCTTGTCTAGTTCTTTTGAATAGCAGAGAAATTCAATTCCTCTTTATAGTTAAGTGGTTCAGAAGAACACACTTGTACAAAAGGTATCAGCTGAAACCCCTTTTATGTTTTAACAAATAATAATGTGAGGTAAGTGAGGAATTCTTGAAATGCCTGAAGGCTTGCTTTTCTATCTTTTATATCATTATCTGATACTTTTCCCTTCCAAAACTTAAAGGGTTCTTACATCATAAAGTCTACCAATAATTACAATTGTATGAATATTAATGTGGAGCTTCTTAAATATTTATGTGTCAAGGGAATAAATTTGCCTGTAAATATAAATTCCAATATTTCTAATTTGTAAGTCATTGTAAGGACCCCTAAGTCTAATCGTATTAATAACGAGGGCTTTCACTACTATTGCAAAATTATATATGTTCGAAAAAACACAATTTTACTGAACAACAAGTATCCTTTATTTTTATTTTATTACTGTTATTTTAATGTTTACAACACTTACTATTATCAGTTACTATTATAACAGTTAAAAACATTCTCATTCATTATTGTCAAATATAAACTTTTGTCTTTATCTCATGCTCCTTCAAAACACTGACACTGGAGACTCCTTACAAAAATGTTCATAAACAACCTCACAATATTAACAGCGATTAAAGTCTCTCAGTTTGGATAAAAGATTGCTAGTTTGCAGATGTACAACATGTGTTTTTACCTATGAAATGTACTCTATTGTGTTGTATTTGTAGTACAATATCTAGCTTTTCTATCCAGACTGATTCAATGCTACCCCTCAATGATTCAGTGCTACCCCTAGGTAAAACAATTTATTCAATTAGTTGGTTTATGATCTGCTTTAACACACCTTCGCAGTGCACCTGCATGTCTTTATTCACTGTAAACATATTTCAAATCTCTAAATTGCTATTAACTGTGAACTTAAAGTGCTTCAGTTCAAATGACGATAAATGATTAGCATTTCTAAATGAAAGATGTTCCGGAAGAATCTCAATTAATTGAGACCTCTTCAGCTCTACACTCATGGCTGTGTGGTGATGCAGCTCATATTTAAGCTGTCAGCCACCACATTCTGGTTGGTTGGATCACTGACTTGCTTTTACACGAGAATTCTCTGCCAGTTTGAAAGGCATCTGATTCTGACAGTCAAATCTTTATAATTGGTTTTTTTTGCAGACTGAAAGGATTTTGTTTACGATAGATTATTAATAGACCTACTGTTTGATTAATGCCAGCTCAGGCACAGTCATTCACTGGCGAGTGCAAAGATTTATATGAAAGATTTGCCCCTTTAAGCCAAAGGAAGTGGCACCTGTGAGCGGCCATTTCTTAAGAAAAAATATATCAATTCTAAAGCAAAATCCACTATTGTTCCTCTGCTGATTAGAACTTGCTTGTCAAAAGTTTGTTTTAGGAGCCACACACATTTTTCTATTGTGTATATGCAATAAACTAGGTCATTTAATTGTAAGAAGATTTACTTTGACCAAACAAAAGTATAAATTCTCAATTAGAATAAATAAATGCTTGGACGTATGCTGCGGGTCATTGTCTTGTACACTGAAGTGGTTCCAATTAGCTGCAGTCCAGATGGAATTGCATGGCACTGAATTATGGAATGGTAGCCATGTTGGTTTAGTATTCCATTCACCCGGAATAAGCCCCCAACCTTCCCTGCTACTAAACAATGCCAAACCATAAGCTTCCACCTCTATGTTTGACTGTGGGTGTGAGGCAGTCTGATTACATCTTCTCTCCTGTTCTCCAACCTACATAAGCTCTTCTGTTAGAGCCAAAAAATGTAAAAAATGTATACTTGAAAAAAATAAACATGCACGTGTCTCCAAAAAATGATAAAAGACTAGATTTTTCCAATCTGTTGACAGAAACAGTGTATACATCCCACATCCACCTGGGACATTTCACCTCAGTGCCTGCAGCAGACCCCCTATCCAGAGTGCCAACCATTTCCTCTATACTCATCTCACTTCCTTTTTAAAAAGTAAAGTCAAATTGTCAGATATCACAGTCAAGCCATACATTACTTTTGTGGAAAATCTGAGCCTTATATTTTGTAATTATGTGCTAATACTCTGATCCTTGCTTTGTTCACAAATGCTTTGGACTAGTTAAAATGTAATACAACTAAAATTACTTTATGAATTTTGAATTTATATGAAGATATAAAATGTATATGTGATATCATTCAATCATACAGGTCATTTTGTCATTTCTGTCCATCCATCTTAGATAGTGTCCCAGTGTTTTACAGGATTAATAAAGACTGAAAATATGGATTCAGATCCTGCAGCAGTGCTAGTTTACATGCTTTTCATGAATTAAGTCCTGCCTCAGGCTTTTTGGCTGAATAGTATGCATTTGAAATCAGTTTGCCCTAAATCCTCCTCTTTTATGCACCGTCCCTGAGCAGAGGGCTCATAATCCTTAATGAATCAATTAGTCTGAGAGTCGGCATGCATCAGACAGGCATCTGGACTAACAGACGGAAGGGTTGCCATAGAGATGTACAGTGCGGTTAGGCTCTGATTACATTTGCACGGACGAGAAACGCGAACTCTGAGCCATAATTGAGGAAATTGGGCTTGCAAACAACAGGCATGGGACAACAAACACTCTCGTATTCAGATCATAATAAAACAGCTTCTCGATTGAACGCTCTTAACCTTTATTCGATATAGCTCTGACTATAATCTGCTCATCCTTGATAGTGAGAACAATCCATGTTTGCTCAATCCAAGGTTAAAAATTTGCCTTCATTAGGAATGTGCTTTATGAAATTTCAAAATAAAATTGGTACCATTTGTTCATGCACTCTTGGCCCAAAGTGTTCATTACTTGTTGTAAAACAGTTAAAAAAAAAATTGCCCCTTGGAAATAAACACTTACAAAACAAATGATTACGTTTCATGGCCTCTTACAAAATTTCCATATATGTATGTATATGTATGTACAGTATCTCACAAAAAGTGAGTACACCCCTCACATTTGACCATTTTAGTAGATCTTATCAAGGGATAATACTATAGAATTTATTTATTTTATAGTAGTCAATGTGCAGCTTGTATAGCATTACAGATGTCCTCTGAAATTAATCCAACATACAGCTATTATTGTCTAAACATCTGGCAACAAAATTGAGTACACCCTAAGTGATAACAGCTGTATGTCCTTTAAAAATGCAAAGCCACTATTCATCATGATCATGTTTTTGTCTGCTTGACAGAACCATACAAATTTGTGTATCTTGTATAAGAGCAGTGAAAACGTGGCAAAGACCTCTCTGTGGAATTCAAAATTACAATTGTTGCTCTTCACGAAGATGGCCGAGGCTATGAGAAGATCCAAGTTGCATTTCAGTAGTATCGTCCCTTGAACACATAATAAAATGGTTGCTGAAATGTGAGGGGTGTACTCACATTTCTTCAGATTAGATTCCAGAGACACATATACTCATTCATATTTCCTTAAAATCCTTAGTATAGAGTTGCTTTCTGTATGGGATCTGTGCATAATTTTACAGAGTTGCCACACTGTGTTAACCCTGTTACATTTCTGTTACATTTCGTTCACAAGGACACTGCTGTCCTCTTGTACCACCCAAGCCACTAATCAGGCTCTTTTAAACGACAGAGAATGATTAAACTCTGCTGGCTTTATTTATTTAGGCTGGCAGAAAAGCATTCGTTAGATCATCACCCTGTACATATGAGAAGAGTGGCACAAAAATATGCATTAAAACCGCATGTTTAAATCCAGGCTTATGGTTTTAGGTTGTTATGAATGCCACTGATGTTCTGTTAATAATGCTTGCTGTCAATTGTGAAAGTCAATTCCAGTATATGTGTGGGTGTCGCATTTGAAATATTGCACAGAAGCGCTGCATGAAATCTGACAGGTAGTGGCATAATCATGGCAGCTTCTGCTCTGCAGCTTCTAACACTAGGTGCTTCATTTTTCGATATTTTTTTATTTTTATTTTTATTTTTAAGCAAGGTTGAATCATTTATCTTCATGGCACAGTGGAGCCTTTGGGTTGTCATTTCCCCAGCTAACAACAAAAGGGAACTTTCAGCATTATTATCTCAGAAAAATGGTCACATGGTCATCTTGTTAGTAATGGATGCATTTTGTGCATCTCCACAGCTCCATTATCATCTTCAGCACAGTGTTCTTGTTCCGTCCTTCTCTCTCATTACAAACAGATCAGAACAATAATCTGCAACCAACGAGGGAGCAATCAAGCCATTAAAGTAGATCTAATCCTGGACTACAGCTTTAAACTTCTAAAAGGACGTTACAGATTCATTGGCGGTCTATATTCCAGCACGTCGCGTCAACGGTTTAGAAATCCGCCTTGACGCAGAGATATTGAACAATTTCCCAGTAAGCAAAGCAGCATGACCTCTTTGGAAGCTTGATTGTGTATGGCAGGCGGTGCTACAAGCTTCCCTGGCACCAGTAATGCTTAATGATTTTTAAATAAGGGCCAGTGTGGGTGAATGAATGTGTAAATGCTTGAAATAGCTTGAAAAGCAATGTTGCTACATTGTTACAGTCAGAAACATTATGGTAAAACATTACTGGAAGACTGAGCTGTGAAATTGGTTGTAACTCACAATAGGTTCACTAGTAATCATCACGTAATGGTAAAAATGCAGCTTTAGACAAAACAGCAGGGTTAGCCTTAGAGTTAGGGTTTGTTTAAAGCGATCTTCAATCAAAAGAACTGAAAGCAAAACTCTTCAGTACTCCATTTAGCAATAGCTGACAATACAAACTTTCCACAAAAGTATTGTAAAACAAACTGAAATAAGTATAAATGAGTTTCAAATATGTTTATACTGTGAATGGTATAGGGATTCGAGTGTCAATTTGTGGCTTGGTATATCACATCATTCTTGTGAGAGCTTAAAGATTGATTGTTCTGCTGACAATACAAGAATTGACATTGTCAAATGGATACAGCGGTGTTTTTGGCAATGTCAACCATACATTTACATTTAAATTCACATTTGGCAGACACCCTTATACAAAGTGACAAACAACCGAGAAGTTGAAGTTGTCAGATTTTTCTTGTTGGCTCCCAAAATAAACGAGCAAGAGCTTCTTTTGTCACATTGCACTTTGTGGAGATGCTTAGGGTTGTTTCAATGAGGAATCCAGTATAGAAGTAGAGAAGACCAGAAAAGCTGACTCCAAAGAGCAATACCATGTAGATGAGGGGAGGAAACCGGTGATGAGGGTGTTGAGCTACGGGCCATTCAGGGTGGATTTGGTTTTATTTTAATGTTGTTAAATTATTGAACTATTTTCTTCTCTATCACTTTTGGCCTTGGTTCAGCCACCATTACTCCAATCTGTTATGATACCAAAAAGGTTTTGGGTCTGCATTAGTGTTGACTTCACTAAAGTGTCCATAGAGATACACTTTTTTTAACTTAAATGAGACATGAGACACTTCACGGCTGTGTCATCAAGTGTAAATTTCTCACTGGACAGGGAATCAAAAACAAGTGGTTAGGTAGAGTCATCTAGGACTCAAGGTGTAGCTAAGATACTTATTTTACATATTCAAACAGTTAAGCTTCATAAGCCAACGATCATGTTGTGTTTTGACCCAAGCGATGGAATCAAGGCTGTAAAACTCTGCTGTGAATCTCTCCAGTAATGGTTTCTTTTTCTATTAACTACAGCAGCTCCTGAACCGAATGAAAATAGTTTTTCATTGCTGCCACTGCAGGCTACTCATTATGGATTGGACTGTAGCCTGGAGTGTACTTTAATGGCTGATCATCTCTCCAGAAATAATTTTCTTTTCAGATGAGTGTGCAATATCTAGTTCTTGATTATTGTATTTGTTATACAGTAATCCCTCGATATATAGCGGATCGGACATCGCGCATCAGTAATATCAGGGGTTCTCGTATGGACCATAACTGACTATTGCGGATATAATGTTTTGTTAAGCGAAACTTTACTGTATTACTGTAGTGAATTAATACAGTATCTGTACTGTAGATTAAAATGGCCCCAAAACTTGCACCATCAACAGCTTCTGGTAACGGCACTAAGCGGGGGAAGACAATGACTCTTCAAGAAGAGATTGAACTTCTGGACAAGCTTCGCAGTGGCAAAGAAGCAGAAATCAGGGGTACCGTGTTGGCCAGCTTCAGGCAAAGTGCAAAAAATTTTCTTTTATATAGGTTTTTTTGTGCATGTAGTGTGCGATTTTGGTATAATTTTTGGTTTATAAAGTGAAGTATAGTTATACAGTACATCAGTGGTCCTCAACACCCAGGTTGCGGACCAACACCGGTCCATGGGTCAATTGGTACTGGGCCGCACAGAAACAATACATAACTTACATTATTTCCATTTTATTTATTAGCTGATACTAAACAATGTTTTATTTTAGAAAATTACCAGAATCTCTCTGATTCTCATCTGTTTATGACTCACTCTTAATGCATGTCAAGATGCTTGCCTCGGTCACATGTCTTACCTCCATCCGCTACCTTCTTAAACAGGGTGTTCTGGCCGGTAACACATAATACATTACCGCTAAATTGAAACCCCCAAGCTAGCAAAATGAACAAAAAACAACACAGTGGATTCACATTTATTATTATATTTAGAAAATACCAGTTTTTATGCCGGTCCTATCATTTTATTTTGTTGTATTTATCCGCCACACCTTAAAGGCCACGGTCAGATCTACCAGTTACGACCATAGATCACCTGACACTTTCTACCTCTCTGGTTCCCTGTGCTTCCATGCTTTCCGGCTCCCATGCTTCCATGCTTCCTGTGCTTCCATGCCTTCATGCTCCTGGCTACGCTTCTAAGGAAGCATTTAGTTAAGTTTATCATTTTACAGCCTCCACCGCTCTGGGAAGGCCCCGGACTGGATTGCAGACGTCTGGGGGCACCAGAGTACCTTATGCGCAAGCTATTCAGAGGTTCGACAGGAGCCTGGGTCCAGTTTGGCTGTCCCTGCAACCTACCTAATCCCCAGGCTCCAAACCCCACTGAGTACATCGGCCAGTCTCCAAGCCCCAGTGGGGGCATTGCCCAACCATTGTTCCTCGCTGGGGTGCCGCTCAGTTCTGGAGTTCCACTGAGGGTGGCACCGCCACCGCCACCTGGCACCGCCGCTCCGCTCCAGAGTCCTGCACTCTTACTCAGCCTCTCCCTGCTACTAATCAGCTACACCTGTCCTCCTCCTACTAATCACCTACACCTGTTCCCTATTTACCTGTACCCTTTATAAGGTCCCTATCCCCCTGCACTCACGATCTGATCTACCAGTTACGACCATAGATCACCTGGACTTCCTACCTCTCTGGTTCCCTGTGCTTCTATGCTTCCAGGCTCCTATGCTTCCCTGTGTTTCCATGCTCCTGGCTATGCTTCTAAGAAGGCATTCAGTTAAGTTTACCATTTGCTTTTGTGTGTGTATGTTGAGACAATAAAAGACATTCTGTTTTACTCCTAGTTTCTGATGCCTGGTCTATCCGTCTATCCAACAAGAACACCTGCTAGTTTTTAGCAGATAGATATTGCTATTTTGCAGCTAAAGGAGACAAATTGATACATTTCCTAGAGTTAATCTTTAGAATGATAGATTTTAGTGCATGAAAGCTGAAAGACATGAGCAAAGTTTTTTTTTACCTGCTGCACAGTCGGGTGACCTCATCACATTACGATGCTAAATTTGCTCGTTCTAGTTATTTTTACAATGTTTCCACGACTTGTTCTTTATGAGTATATTTAAACTTGAGTGTGATTTTAGGCCAGTTGTGCTTCTGGTGTCTCCCTGTGCGCACATTTGTAAAAGTTCCACCTACTTTACTACAGTTAGCTCATTAAAGGGGTACTTCAGTGCTTTTCAGCCTCATCTCCAGCTGCTGCCTTTTAATTGAAACCTAAGCACTAATTTTCTTCATTTGATCTGAAAAATGATGATGAATTCTTCAGTACACATTTGTCAATTAATTGTCTTTAACAATTTTGAATTTCCTTTTTTGGTGTATGCCATGACTTCCAGCACAGCAAACAGTGTTTTCTTATGTTCTTTGTGTGCTAGTGTATTGGATGAGGATGTTGGATGAGGTCCTGTCTCTTCTCCTTGTTTAGTTTGGTCATGTTCTCTGCTGTTTTAACTCCTTGCCTACAGTTCTGAATATTATTTCAATGCGTTATTTTTTGACTCATCTAACCGAACATTACACAAAGAGAACAATTTATTGATTTGTTCTGAGACCAGGCCCAAATTTGATCTGCTCAGAAAGCCCATGAGTGAGCAAAAAATGACCACAACGAGAATTAAACTAAAGTGGTTATTGCCATAAGCTACATCCATAACATGTGTATGAAATGCTCTGTATAGTTTCGACAGTGTTCTTTAAGTGTCACGAATTTGCTGGTAATATGAACATTCTCATATTTTTTAAGATTTTTTTTTAAGAGGTTTATGGATGTAGTGGGTGAAGACATGCAGGTAGTTGGTTTAAAAGAGGCAGATGTAGAGGACAGGGGTGTATGAAGACGGATAATCCGCTGTGGCGACCCTTAAAGGGAGCAGCCAAAAGAAGAAGGAAGGTTAAAAAAATAGCGATTTTTTTTTTTCCCGTTTTTCCAAGTCGACCAGGTTTTTATAGATTATTTTAATGAACTTCAAAGTTGCGTTAAGATTTGCCAGCACATGTGTTCCTATGGGTCCTATTTAAATACCTAATAAACTAAATATACCTTGAGAACGATAAATAACTTCTTTAATTTGGAAATTATATTGTATAGACACAAATTTTAAGATGTTTCCTGACTAAAGTCAATTAGTTAAAAATAAGTGAGTTTCAAGTCAGCAAGTTTTCTGTTCCTCTCTTCATAATAATGTAATTTGCTACAAATTCAGTATGACATTGAGGCATGATCATGTGTACAAGATGCAACTCAAATCCAAAGTAAAGCAGTAGATTTTAATCATCTTAGCATGGGGAAAAAAAAAAATCTGTCACTTTTGTTTAGTTTTTTTGAGTGAAGCAGTTCTGACTGTGTGAGATCTGGACTGATCAGTGAATTACATCAGAAGGAATGCATTATATCCAGCATCTGCGTTCCAATCAAAAGATACAGAGGTCCCTGCTTTTACCATCACTGTGTAGTTGGCAGAGAGCACCTCTTCCTCCTCTTCTTCCTCTTCCTTCTCCTTCTCTTCCTCCTCGTACATGCAACCCACGCATCTTTCGCACTCAGAAATACGTATGTTGCCATGGAAACAGGAAACAGGGATGCCCCGGAGTCATAGGCTTGTGGGAAGATTGGAAACGGTGAAATGGCGTAATCAGGACAGACAGAGATTGCGCCAAAGAAGGTCCACTTCCTGCGCAATGCATCACACTGCTCAGTGTGTCTGGTGTGTGTGTCACATGTACTGTGTGCCCATACTTGTCTACTTCCTACATCAGTTCCCCCCTCTGCTGGCAAGCCATGAATCCAGATTTATTTTTGTTATGAGATTGTGCTGCAAAACGTGACAGAACGTCACAGTACGATATTCGGTACAGTTACATACATGGTCCATCCTGATCAACATAGTCAATGAAAAACCGGTTTAATTTCATTGGAGCTTCTGTGTTTGTGGGACTATTCATTTGACCTCAATCTGTCACAGCATTTAAATGTGGACCGGAGTCTCATAGAATGGTATTTATGCAACTGTGTCTACTCTGCATCAAGAAAAATTCTTAAAACATTTCAAGAATATTTTCAAGTCAATAGTTCTGTTTATGAGGTGACTGAGGCACATTAAATTACTTGTTTGGAGCAATTCTACTGAAATGAGAGGCATTAATGAAAACACATGGAGGTATGCTGCTATAGGAAATGAATAATTAATATGTTGTGTGAAAAGGTTGTGGTGTAAAAAAAATTTGTACAATTTTTATGAAAATATGTGGAAATAGAATTTTTGGTACGTAAGAATAAATTGTTCTGTTGTGTTGCAGATCTTCGGGTTCCTCCTAAATTGTCTCCACAGTTTAAACCCCTTGACTCAAGTCTAAAGAAGGGCTTCTTCAACTATTGCACATTAACAGTGTTTGGATGCTGCTGGATCTCCCGGAGCTTCAGACCCAAAAGCGGTCCATGCTGTCTCCCAATGTCCTGCTTTCTCACATTACAAGTGCCATGTCAGGATAACGGAGGTGTGGTCAGGGGTGGGCACAGCTACAGAGTGGTGAGGTCATTGGGAGAGTGGCCAAAACTCCAAAAGCACAGCTTCACAGCCATAGATGATGACCAGCCTGTTTCGGCGCAGTGCCAGCAGCAATGGCAGTCACAGCTCGAGGGCTAATGGAGGCTCCGAGCTCAATAACAGCAAGACTTCTCGAAAGGTGCTTATGAGTCTCCTACTCCCTGGTGTTTCTCATTTAATCATTTACTTTTCTGAAAAGAACCGAAGGCACATGACATGTTACAATATTTATTTCGCTGTAGCACATCCGACGGCTGGAGTTTAACCAGGCCATGGACGATTTCAAGACTATGTTTCCGAGCATGGACCACGAGGTGATCGAGTGTGTCCTGCGGGCCAATAATGGCGCTGTGGACTCCACCATTGACCAGCTTCTGCAGATGAGCTTGGATGGACAAGGCTCGGATGACAGCTCAGACTCGGAGGACAGTATTCCCCCAGAGGTAAGTAGACCACCATGATGTGTCTCACACAAAAAGATTGGGAGCTACTCCATGTAGATTAATTACAGAACAGCAGGTAAAGATTGGCTGTAGATGACTGAGAAAAAGTTAGTACACCTTTGCTTCATGGTTTAAAGATGGTACTCCAATTCATTCTCGCAAAAACATTGACTAAAGTGTTTATTAAGTGGAGAAATAACTTACTGCCCATTCCTGATTAAATCAGATGCACTCCTGATACTTTAAGTGAGAATATTTCAGTTAAAAAAGGAACGGACACACAGCACCCAGGAGCATTTTTCTTCTGCGTCTTCAGTATGCAGCTGTGAAGCCTCTGCCCTGAATAACTACCAGCCCTGATGCCTGGGGCAGGACTGTGTGTGTGTGTTTGTGTAAGTATGTGTGTGTCTGAGAGAACTGCTTGACCCAGTTTGCTTGCCAAGGTCCTGAACAGCACACACAGAGCTTTAAAGGCTCAAGACAAGATCCGTGCCCTTCCTGATCTCTTTAAACATCAACTGGAGCAGACAAATCCTCAAGAGCAGCTCCGATAGAATAAAATAGAATTCCGACCAGTTTGATTTGGTTTGGCCTGAATGAAAATGCATGGATGATTAAATAGATGTGGGAGTTTATTTCGATTAAAGATTTGTTATGTCTTTATCAATTATAAATACTTTTTTGGACGGCTTTGCCCTGAGATCACACCAAAGCTGCTGATGCACTCGAAAAAGCAGTTTACCTCAGATGTTAGTGTGTTAATGTGTGTTATTGAAAACAGACAACAGAGTTCATTGCAATGCAAAAATACACAACAAGACCCAATAAAGTGTTGATTGGTTTAAAAGGGTTGTTTATTTTCCTAGAATTGCACAAAACTATGTGTCACAGTGTCACACCATGATTTTGGTGTTTATAGCAATGTGGCTAGAATGCAAAATAAATACAAAAATAAAAATTGTATTCTTAAAATTACACCCATATTGGGCCTCACTCAGCAGAAAAGTTTGTATACAATAATTATTATAATTTTTATTATTATTATTATTATTATTTTATTTGTATTTTTTTTTGTATGCACTAATTATTTGTATTAGAATTTCTTATTTACTGTATTTGATTATTTAAATATTATTTAACCCTAAAGCAGGTTACGGCTGAAAATGGGAAGAAAGGTTTGTGTAAGATTTACACTTTTTATTTTACAAATAAATAAAATACTAACAATAAAAAGAACAGTATTGATAATAATCAAAAGAACAGATAATAATAATAATAATAATAATAATAATAATAATAATAATAATAAAATACAATTTATTACAAACTAATTTATTTCAGGAAAATATCAATCATTTATTTTAGCCTCCATTATAACTGTAGAAAAATATTTTCACACAGAAAAGGAAGAAAAATAAAACATTCTATACTATAATTTCATGTCCAATTAGCCTTATTCATTTACTCTTTAAGTGTTGGATGTATTTTCTTTCTGTAGGAAACCTATAAAGTTACAAAAGTGAATATTCTTTGTAAAAAAAAAAACTTTTAGGAATTTAAGCCCTGTTTCTTTACCACTAAACCCTGAAAGAAGCTCAAAATAACTATTTTTTTATAATCACAATAATACATACATTGCAATAGTACAATAATATCATAAGAAAAACAGAGTAAAAGTAATTTGATCATTTTGCTTTTGTGCAGATCTTGGAAAGGACGTTAGAGCCCGACAGCTCAGATGAAGAACCCCCACCTGTTTACTCTCCTCCCTCGTACGAGATGCACATCTATGACAGGAAGCACCCAGCTGACGTGCCACCGTTCCCTCCTCCCAGGTTAGAGATGGACATTTGCACTAAACCTCTGCAAGAACATGCTTTTAGGATGAATCATTTGTTCATTCACCTTCAGGAAGCTGCTCACTTCTCCACCTGCTGCCAGTCTAACACCACTGCAGCTCCTCAAGCGTGACAACGTGTCAATGTGACACGACGTCCCCTTAAATGACCCCAAAACTCATTCCTCACAAACACAAACACAGCAGCATGGAAGAACGTTTTAAGGAGTGACCTTGATTTTTTTATTATTTGTAATTTTATTACATTTTTTCAGATTTGAAGCCTCTAATCCTCCAACCGGTCATCAGCAAGCCAGCAGCTACAGGAACTGGAATCCTCCATTACTAGGCAACCTACCTGATGACTTCCTGCGGATCCTTCCCCAGCAGCTCGACAGTCTACAGGTAGGACTATTGTACTAGGTAGGATTATTGTATTGTATTGTACTGATAAATGTTGGTATATTAAATGTTGAGTTTACATTTGTAGTAACTAGGGCTGAAACGATTCCTCGAGTAACTCGAGTAATTCGAATACAAAAATGCATCCAGGCAAATTATTTGCCTTGATAGTTTTTTATTATATTTAACTACACATGGAGCACTGTGTTTCCCCACAGACCATTATTACTGATGCACCACCCACTAAACTCTGTAGCGCTCTGCACAATCCAACTTTTTCTAGCAATTCTGGACAGAACAAGACAGATGAAGCAGAGGAGGCCTCGTTCATACACCAACAGCTTCAAACTTCAGGCCGAGAACATAGTTATCGGTAGTTATCACCAGAAATGTTGGATGTTTAACAAGAAGTAAAGTTTCAGTTGCGAGAATAAAAGTTGGAATTAGGTTTTTTTTAAAGTTAATGTTTAATCATTTCAAACCAAAACATAAAAAAAACTTTTTTAACTGTTTAACTTTTTTGAAATATGAAATAGATTTTTTTTATTATGTTTTTGTATTTGCATGAAATATTGCAAGTAAATGCATTAAATGGGTTTAGTTTCACAGATTAAAAAATACACAGAAAATGTTAATTTTTCAAAAAGGAACAATGTACTTGTTCATTTTAAGAACCGTGTCCTATTTACACTTGTATAAATAAATGTACTTCTTATCTATTTACTCGATTCATCGATTGAATCATCGGTAGAATACTCGACTAATTATGTATTAAAACATCTAATACCTACAACATTCATCTTTTATCCAAGACATTCTGTAATTTATTAGTAGCCTTAAAACAAATTCTCTTATAACAAATCCTTAGAAACATTTTTTCTTAAGGCGGTGGTGTTCCTCTTACACTTCAATAAAGAAAACAGAAAGATCCTCTACTCTACACGGTGTTTAAATCATCCCTGATGGACAGCAGCTTGTCATTTCTCTGACTTGGCCTCCTGATGAAATGACACATTGATCCTGAAGGCACTGTTGTCATTGCTATTTTTTCCTGTCATCTCCATTCCCAGCGTTCTCAGAGTAGCCTTTCCCAGCCTTCCTCGTCATCATCGTCCTCGGTGTCCTCTCTGACGCAGTACTCGGCCTCAGAGCAGGACTGGAAGCTGAAGCAGTACCTGGAGGACGAGCGCATCGCCCTTTTCCTGCAGAACGAGGAGTTCATGAGGGAGCTGCAACGCAACCGGGACTTCCTTATCGCTCTTGAAAGAGGTGGAGACACACACACACACACACATACATACACATACACATACACACATACACACACACACACACACACACACACACACATACACACACACACACATACATACACACACATACATACATACATACATACATACATACATACATACATTGACTACAACTTTGTTTTTACTGAAAATTCTTAGCACGAATAACAGCTTTACATCCTCTTGGAATTTGGACTGTTAGATTCTCTAAACATTCATTGGATATGTTGCCATGCCTCATGTAAAACTTGCCATATGTTCTCTTGACTAGTTGGATATTTATTTCTGTCCTTGTGATCCAGTTCATCCCAGAGCTGTTCAATAGGATTCAGTGACTGGGCAGGCCATTCCATGACAGATAACATTCCAGCTGATGTTTCGTCTATAAATAACCATTACAGAGCTTTACAGAACCATTACATATTCTTCAGGTCATTGACTTGTTGACTTGGTAAACTTGATGAAGTTCATTTCAATGAGCCACAGTCCTGAAAACGGCAGCCATGTTGGTTCAGTAAACCTTCCCTGCTACAAAACAAACCCAAACCATTAAACTACAACTTCCATGTATGACAGTGGATATGAAAAAGTCTTCTAATGTCTTCTTTCCTGTTCTCTGTTGTCCTGTTAGAGACGAAATTGTCAAATTTGGACTTATCTGTCTACGGAACGTTGTTCCAGTCATTCACTGAACCAGTTCATGTGTTTTTTTGCCTTTTGCCCATTTGTTGCATATAAACAAGAGCTACATGCATGTGTCTCTCAAAAATGATATTTGAGAAGGGCACTTAAATTATGTGTACCTTCATAACATTATATTCAGAAATGCACTGTATCCATAACTTTCTCTAAATATATGTACTATTAATATTCTTCTTATTATTATGATTAATAATACAAATAATTACTTACAATAAATGTAGCCATTTTTAAGAGCTCACCTTAAAACAGTTTTGCAAACACCATGCAAGCCATGCTAGCAAAACCCTTGCTGTTAGCTAGACTATACTTAAAAAGCTAACCAGGACTCCAGCACTAACCAAGTGAGGTGAGCTAACACATGCAGCCTGAAGGACTTGTCACATCACTAAATCTAACTCCCCACACACACACCCTCCCACACTCCTCAATATAGACTATAGAAAGGACTTCATATTACTGCAGCAATCCAAGCTTATTATTTCAGGGCATTCTCACCCCACATCGTCACATATCGACGCTGTGGATGTTGCGTCCGCCGGCGTCCACATCCGACGCCGAGGGTACCCTCTTCGCGTCGATTTTCGACGTACAGGGACGGGAAACCCTTCGCGTCGCTTTTCGACGTAGATGGATGGGAGCCCCTGTGCTTCGCTTTTCAATGCAGATCGCTGTCCTATACACTTAATAATTTATTATCTATCATAATAAGTGTATAGGACTAATTTTAAAATTTCATAAAATTCTGAAGATGACCGTAACCCTAACCCTAACCCTAACCCTAACCCAAACCCTAACCCTGACCCTAACTCGAACCCTAACCCTAACCCAAACCCTAACCGTAACCCGCAAATGGGGTCCCGTCCATCTGCGTCGAAAAGCAACGCGAAGGGTTTCCGTCGATGCGTTGGCGGCGAAGGTACCCTCGGCGTCGGATGTGGGCGCCGTCGGACGCAACATCCACAGCGTCGATATGTGACGATGTGGGGTGCGAATGTGTTGATTATTTCACATCTCGACTGACTTTTTTCACCCTCCTTATTTCCTAGTTTTTCATGCATTTCATGAGTATTTCATGCATTTCATTAGTTATTTTTGAGAATCCTTACATTTTCGTGCATCTGCACTCTTCACTAGTGGCTGCAAAAAAGATATATCACCACATATCATTTATCTTCAGTCTTGCTCTGAAGGTCTCTCTCTGCACTCTGCACCTGTTACCTCTCAGACCTGAAGTACCAGAACACTTGGTCATTTGTTCAATCAATATTTGATTGTCCCCTTGTCCCCGTCTACACCATCATCTCACGCTGTCTCTTTATGTTGTAGATCGTCAGAGGTCTGAGTCTCTGAAATCCCAATGCTCTCATTCATCCGCATGCATGAAGAGTTCCACTGAAGGTACCCACCATTCATCATCTCCTCATTCATCACCGTGTGTGTCTTAGACTGTCTGACTCCTTGTGTGATTATGTATTTTTGTTCATTGCGTTTAAGTGCGTTTGTACTGAATCCAATAGTTTATTGATGCATTGTGTGTGTGTGTGTGTGTGTGTGTGTGTGTGTGTGTGTGTGTGTGTGTGTGTGTGTGTGTGTAGGTGATCATAATTCCTCAGGCTCTGAGGAAGCCTGCACCTCCATCTCAGACGATGCCTTGTTCCGTGACAAACTAAAGCACATGGGCAAATGTAAGGCTCACACACACACACACACACACACACACACACACACACACACACACACACACACACACACACACACACACACATGTAATAATGTGATTTTTGTAATTTTCCTTATTTTATAGGTTGCTGTATAATTTACAGCTTAATATTAATAATGAATTAATAATAATGTTAATAGTATCAATAATAATAATACTCCTTCTAGAAGCATTTAATTGTTTTAAAAAGGCATTGTGGGTTTGCAACATTTATTTAGCACTTTTTTGCAAGGTTATGTATGTCACGGATAGACAAGGCGTTAGAAACCGGGAGTAATACTGAAGTTTTTTTTTTATTGTCCACTAATAAACACACAAAAGTTTGAGAAGTGACTGGAGCAAAATGGCACACTTAACTGAGTGCTCCTCAGAAGCATAGCCAGGAGCATGGAAGCATGGAAGCATGGAAGCACAGGGAGCATGGAAGCATGGAAGCACAGGAAACCAGAGAGGTAGGAAGTCCAGGTGATCTATGGTCGTAACTGGTAGATTGGCCCTTGAGTGAAGGGGAACAGGGACCTTATAAAGGGAACGGGTAAATGGAGGACAGGTGTAGGTGATTAGTAGGAGGGAGAGGCTGAGTGAGAGTGTTGAGTGAAGGAGGGAGGCGTGCCTGGTGGCTCTCTGACATTACCCCCTCCTCCAGGGGCGGCTTCTGACGCCCCAATTCCACCTTCGCCAGGTGGGCCAGGGCACTTCGAGGAAGGCTTTGCAACCCATCTAGGGTGGTGGAGGAGGTCTGGAGGAGGGAAGTCTTGGACAGGCACGCAAAATCTGGGGCATGAGGAAGGTCGGGTGCCAGCGCGGACACAGCGGAAGTTGCTGCGAACTGCCACTGGGTGGAACACCTTTGAGGCTAGGAAGGTATGAGGCAGAAGGACAGCCTCTGCGGTGGTCTGAGGCGGAGCGGCACCCTCGGTGGGACTCTAGAGTGCGTCGGCGTTGTCTGGAGCGTCGGCACGTCGGCATCGCCTGGAGCGGAGCAGCGCCCTCGGCAGAGGTCTGGAGTGGAGCGGTTCCCTTGGCGGAGGTCTGGAGGGGTTGCCCTCATTGGGGCTCGGGGGGGGGAGCGTTTGGTGGGAAATCTGGCAGGTTGCATCTCGACGTAGGTACTTACTTGTCGGAAGTGCCATTGGGCTGTAGGAGGCGAGCGTTGCAGCCGCACTAGAGTGAGCTGGAGCAGCGACGAGTACCTTGAATGGATCCGTGATTGGAGCGGGTTGGGGATCCATTGAGGTAGGTTTTTTTATGGTCTGGTCTGCTGTCACAGAAAGACCAGGCGTTATAAACCGGGAGTAATACCAAATGTTCTTTATTGTCCACAAATACACACACGAGAGTTTGAGAAGTGACTGAAGCAAAATGGCACACTTTACTGAGTGCTCCTTAGAAGCGTAGCCAGGAACATGGAAGCATGGAAGCACAGGGAGCACAGGGAGCATAAAGGCATAGAAGCCTGAAAGCATGGAAGCAAAGGGAACCATAGAGGTAGGAAGTCCAGGTGATCTATGGTCGTAACTGGTAGATTGGACCGTGAGTGAAGGGGAATGGGGACCTTATAAAGGGTAAATAGAGGACAGGTATAGGTGATGAGTAGGAGGAGGGCAGGTGTAGGTGATTAGTAGGAGGGAGAGGCTGAGTGAGAGTGTTGAGTAAAGGAGGTAGGGGTGGCTGGTGGCTCTCTGACAATGTAGTTATTTTGAATCATATGTCAGACATATGATGCCATGTAAAAGGTAAATAAAAAATAGAAAGCAATGATTCTCTGCAGGAGGAAAAATTTGCATCTTTTAAAAGTAAAGATGGGCAGAACGTAACCAATCTGCAGTTAACCATGTCATCAACAAATGCAGGTTAAATGTAAAGAAGAAACCATATGACCATGAAAATGAACATGTTCCATAAACACTCTATCTTCTCTGGGCGAAAGCGTATTTAAAAATGGACCAAGGCAAAGAGGAAAACTGTTCTGTGGTCAGAGGAATAAAAATTTGAAGTTGGTTTTGGAAGCCATGAATGTCGTGTCCTCCGGACTAAAGAGGAGAGGGACAATCTGATTTGTTATCAGCGCTCAGTTCTGCATCTGCAGGTCTGCATCTCTGATGGTATAGGACTGCATTAGTGCCTATAGAATGGGCAGCTTCTGAAAAGGCACCATCAATCCAACAAATATATATACAGGTTTAGAGCAACATATGCATCCATCTAGGTAATTTTTTTTCTTTTTTCATGAGACAATGAGTCTAAAAATATTTTGATTTCTTGACCTATCCAGAATACCGTAAATTCCAGACTATAAAGCGCATATATAAGCCGCACTAAATTTTACAAATATTTTTATTTTTAACATAAATAAGCCGCACCTGTCTATAAGCCGTCTATAATGTGTTGTGCTTCCTTTAGGAGCATAGCTGTATTTTGGGAATAGCATGCCACTGCATTTTTCCGCTATTACTGCGTGTGTTCAAGACGAGGAATATGTCCTTATTATTTTCTGATGCTTATTTCTAAGTTTCTTTGACTAACCCTTAACGCTGTTGCCAAGAAAAATAAAAAAGCACAAATTTTGGAAACCTGTCTGTGCTTATATGATTTCTGTTGTAACTGGAGTTAGCCAGCTATCCCCCTTGACCCAGACTCAGCGCGCTACAACGGCTTGTATCTAAACAGTAGATGACCAAGAAAGTCATTGTTCACTGTCTTCCTCCTTCCTTTTACAACTATTTCTCTCTGGAGTTTATCTTTTGGCATCGTCGTGCGTTTAAAAATCACCCGATGGAACTTTTTTCTCCCAAAGCCGTGCAGCTCAGAACACAGGTGAGGTGCGTTTTTTTCGTTTCCGTTCGGAAATGTCATTGGTCTAATGTTATAGGGTTCAGTTTTTTGGCTTGAAGTTTGTGAAACCGGGAAAAACCCAGGAAAAATTCATAAATTAGCCGCTTCGTTGTTTAAGCCGCGGGGTTCAAAACGTGGGAAAAAAGTAGCGGCTTATAGTCCGAAAAATACAGTAAGTTCCCTGGTGGTCTAGTGGTTAGGATGTAGCGCTCTCACCGCTGCGGCCCGGGTTCGATCCCCGGTCAGGAAACCAACCCCAGCCATTAGGGTTGCACAAGCCAATGGACTCTGAGTGCCGGTCTCAAGCCCGGATAAATGGGGAGGGTTGCGTTAGGAATGGCATCCAGCATAAAAACATGTGCCAAATCAAACATGCGGATCATGAATACGGATCATCCGCTGTGGCGACCCCTAATGGGGGAGAAGCCGAAAGAAAGACATATACAGACTATTAAAAGAAGAGTGAATGGTACACAGAAGTAAACATGGCCCGTCCCAGCCTTTTTTGAGATGTGTTGCAGCCATCAAATTCCAAATGGTTTCCTTGTAATTAAACAATTAAATATATATATAAAATAGGCCACAGAAGCTTTTATTATACATTTATTTTACTTTGGTTTATATCCAGAGAAACTGAAAGTAGCCCTATGGTAATCTCAACACTGCTGTTATAACTCCATAATGATGACTATTACACACAGACACCTGCCTCCTTCTTTGTCTCCTAATCTGTCTCGCTGTATTGAATTGCAAATGACAGCGAAGCTGCACTAAATCTAATCAAACAGCCAGATTATTTTATAATAGACTGGGAATCAGACCCTGCTTCTGTCTCTTCAGACTCCTCGACATCAGAAGACGTGCATAACATGCAAAAATAATCAACAGCTTATTAAATCATGAACATCCTAAAGCACCTGTATTTAAATGAAGTATGGCTTTATTGTCTCATCGAAAAATCAAACAATGCAACAAATAAATATATATATTGGTTGTGGTTAAAAATAACTTATAATGAATTAGGTTATAATTGTAATTAAATCATACTTCTTTTACTTCTCCTTCTTCTTTTTTCGGCTGCTCCCATTAGGGGTCGCCACAGTGGATCGATCATCTGTCTCCATACTACTCTGTCCTTTACACCTGCCTCTTTCAAACCAAAACCAAATCACACTTAAACAGTAAAATTTTCAGTTGAAAATGTATTTATATAACAAAACAGCATCAAAGTTAAAAGTTTGAAAAAAGTTTGCAAACTATTCAAAGAAATATTTAATTTATAATAATAATAAAAAAACATTTACATTTTACATGTAATTTATTGTCTTATAACATATAATTTACTTTTCCTTTATACAAATCATGTTATTTTCCTATTTGAAATTAGGTTAAAAAAGGAAATTATTGCCATTTGATTATGCATTTAAAAAAAATATATCAAATGTAATAAATGAGTAATTGCACAATTGTTGCAGCTATGCATGTAATTGCAAAATGTGAATATTTCTCTACTACTCATATATGTTTCTTGTAAAAATGACCTTTCTATAGTTGAAAGAAAATGTAAGAACTGTGTTTAGTGTTTAGCATTAAACTGTGTTTAAACTGCTTCTGGTTAATAATGCCTTTGTTTTTGTTTTTTGTTTTTTTTTCTTCATATTTTTGCAGCAACAAGGCGGAAGCTTTTCGAAATCGCTAAATCGTTCTCTGAAAAAACTCGTCGAAGGAAGACCAAAAAGAGGGCTCTCCTCAAGCATCACTCGTATCCTCCTGCTAGACAGATTTCCTCTGCATTACTCTACAAGTCTTTGGAATATGAATCCTTTTGTTTATTTTGTAATAAACACTGCATCGAGAAAAGCACTTCAAGATTCTTAGGTAGAGACTCAAAAATTGCACACGGCTGAAGTAGAAAGAGAAGATAAAAAAACACTATGAAAATAACAGTCAAATATAGTTTGCAGTGATCATAAAGACATGCAGGATTTATTGTGTATTCCTTAACCCTTGTGTGAGACTCACCACTGCAGCCTCCACTGCCAACCTTCTGGAGGATGTAGAGGGACTTACAGCAGGCAAGCATTTCCTTTCAGTTCTAAATGACATTGTCTTTGGTGTGAGGTCTGTCATTCGTAATGCTGTTTAATGTGTGCAGAAGATGAAGGCAAGCTCAGGAGATCCGGTGCTCAGGAAAAGGACGAGTCAAACAAGGAAGTGGCGTCATGGTGAGAGTGTTGATAAAGCAGCAAAGTATGGTCTGTAAATGTTAAGGATCATGTGAAAGCCTTCCTGTAGGGATTTGTGATTATACAGCCTCAAGAAGGGGGTAAAGGGGCTTTTTAGTTGTCACATGTACATTAAAGCACAGTTAAATTCTTTCTTCACATATTTCAGTGATGTTATGTAGCTGGGGTCAGAGCACAGGGTCAGACCCCCTTCCAGAGCAGAGAGTGTTAAGGGCCCAAAGTGGCAACATGGTGATACTGGGGCTTGAACCACCAACCTTCTGATCAGCAACCCAGAGCCTTAAACAGTAAGCGCTCAACCTTCCAAGCAGTGCTGAGCTCAGGCACTGATATTAGATAAGGAGGTCTGGGATGAAGTTACTGTTCCAGTTCCAGTGTTTAGTTGGGTTTAGGTCATGTCTCTGTACAGGACACTCAAGTTTTTCCACTCCAACTTTAACACATAGTCTTCATCCTTGGACAGGTTTGTTAATTAAGGAAAATTGTTATACATTCTTTACAATGGTGTGCTTTTTGCCTTGTAGAACCAGTTTGGAGAAGAACATTCATAGGTGTGATGGTCTGGTGTCCACAAACTTATTATTATTTTTTGTTTTGATTTGTCCAATAGTTTTTTTGTTGAAAATTGCACTTTTACATTTTATAACAGTACCATCCCACCCACCCCAACAATCCCCAACCAGAACAAAGGGACATATTAAAAAGGTTCAACTACACAATTAAAAGAGGAAGAGAAAATAAATAAATACAAATAAAAACAAAGGGAAATACATAAATTAAACAAATAATAACACAAAAACTAATTCTCAAAGTAGTAAAGGAGAAAAAAAATCATACCTCCCCTCAGTCTACCTCCAGGACACGTACATCGTTAAAGTAGGTAATAAATTGTTGCCATTTTTCAAAAAAGCCCTCCTTCCTCCTGCCTCTAATACTATACTTGTTTTTTCAAGTAAAAAAAAAAACATAACCCTTCAAGCCGTACTGATATAGAAGGAGGTTGTGGGGAGGTCCAAGATAACAGTATTCTATGGCGAGCAAGCAAAAATGCACGTCATAGTGCAAACAAACATTTGTCTATATTGTGTATAAAACAGCGATGAAGCTATAATGAATGAATATCTGGTGTCCCCCAAATAAGGACAGGTTTCTTTTTGAGTCTGGTTCCTCTCGAGATATTATGTCAGGGAGTTTTTTTTTGCCACGATCAGTACTGGCTTGCTTACTAGGGATAAACTTAAATACATAGTATTTACTATAGTATTTAGTATTTACAAGTATATACTCAATCTTTTCATTTCTGCAAAATGTAATAAAAGATTTTATTGAATAAAAACACAAGCAAAATATTTTGTCATATATTGAAAATTAGGTATCAATAGCTATAAGTTTGTCAAGAGTTTATTGCTCTGTTGTGCATTTTATTTCATTTACTTTCAACATCAAATTTTACATACATTTTTCAAACCCAATAAATTGATCACTCATGGTAACTGCTAAACCCAGTGGGTGTCTTTTTCTTTCGCAGACTTTTCCTCATGCTACGCCCCTGCTGTTCTCCTGATGGTGGGACGAGCTTCACTTTCGATCCCCCCTTTGCCATCTGGATCGGCCTGCGGCGAGTCTGCGTGGGCCATGGAGCCGTGCTCTCAGTATGTGCCCTCGTCTGGAAGGAGCTTAGGTTCACATCAGCGAGCTGCAAAGCTGGAAAAGTTGATCTTCTTAGGATTTGTTCACTCACTTTGAGTTCACCTCAATCATGACATCACCTCCTGTATCATGAAATCATCAGGACCTATTAATATAATGTGTATGGTTCATTTTTTTATTAGACTAGGGCTGATTTGCAGCTAATTTCAGATCGAATGTCATGCCGGGGTGTAGTTAAGGAGGTTCCGAAGGAGCTGACGCTTTGCTCAGTGACACTCAGGACTCCAATCAAAAGCACACAAGCACAAACCCTACGTTCGACACTGCAAACATTTTGGCCGCATTTGTTCTGTTCGAATCTCAGGAGCACTGAAGACCAGTGCGGCCTCATGTATAAAATCTGTATATTAACTGCAGTACTTTTAGCTGTTTGTTTTAGGTCTCCACCTCATCTACAGCCGTAAATATTATACATCATCGCACATGAATGTTTTCCAGTTAAATCTGGCAGGATGTGACCTATGAGGCATCACCATGTCCCTCAGTGAAGTAAAGATTGTTATCTGTCATTCATCTTTCCATTGCACTGACATGTGCAAGATGCTGCCTCTTTGTACAAATCATCGATTTTGTCCATACGACTCTTTCTTACTTAAATTAAAGTAAATTAAACGATTATATTATATTCAATTCAATTAAACGACTCTTGGAAAAAGCAAACCGGCATCTGTCTTTTTCTACTCTACTGCCGAACGATTATGTCACGGTGATGACTCATTTCCAGGCATTGAGCAGATGCACGTTGTTATCGTGATGTCCTGTTGCACTACATCCGAGCTGTTTATGGCTCTGTCCACGTGCAGCTACTTTTATCTCTTAGTTGCGCAAATATTACGTCCATGTCCAGCAGTAGATTAAGTCTGGATTCCAGCACTTCCTTGCATTGTGTTTGCTTCCTGTCTTCCTCCCAGAAGTGACACATTCTTTAAAGAAAGGCGATTGATAAGAAAACTCATGTGGAGAAGTTTTATTTGAAACTCATGGATCGAGCTGGGTTCCCTGGAGCTGTGAGGACCCTGTGATTGGTAACTAGAATGAATGAATGACAGAAACACTGAATTCAACTACTGCCTTTATAAAACAAGACAATTACTTGATTCCACTTTCAAGACCATAGTCATTGAAAATGAAAATTTATAGACTTAAACAGGTAGAATGTGTTGACCTTATTTGGTTGAAATGAAAACCTGCACCTACACCGGCCCATCAAGACTGGAATTGAACTTTTTTTGACGTGAAATAATCTGAGTGTCCACTAGATGGCACCAGAGACCTAAATGTAAACTCTGAACTTCACAGTTACAAAGCCCTGCTTAAATTATTTTAATAAAAAACAATAATAACCTTTACATCTTAGCATCAGCTTAACCATTCCCGAATATAGTTAGATTGGATTATGCCTTATGCTTAATACACTTTATATAAAAGTGACTGTTGAATAAGTGAATGGAATGTAACTCTGATTATCTCTTTATCATGGCACCTGTTAGTGAGCGGGATAAATTGGTCAGCAAGTAAACATTTTCCCCTCAAAGTTGATGTGTTAAAAGCAGAAAAAAATGGACAAGCGTAAGGATTTGAGTGAGTTTGACAAGGGCCAAATTATGATGGCCTGACAGAGTCAGAGCATCTCCAAAACTGCAGCTCTTGTGGGATGTTCCCCGTATGCAGTAGTCAGTATCTATGAAAAGTGGTCTGAGGAAGAAACAGTGGTGAACCGGTGACAGGGTCATGGGAGGCCAAGGCTCATTGATGCACGAGGGGAGCGAAGGATGGTCCGTGTGGTTCGATCCAACAGATGAGCTCCTGTAGCTCAAATTGCTGCAGAAGTTATTGCTGTTAATGGTCGACAGGTCAGGACTGTTTCGGCAGCAAAATGGGGACCAACACAATATTAGGCAGGTGATCATAATGTTATACCTGATTAGTGTATAAAATATTTAATAATTTCATATCCAGTCTCACAAAAATAAGATTCCCAGTACTATCTGCAAAAATTATTTCAAGTTACAGTTTATATCTTTTATTGTAGGTTCAGAAATAAGCTCTTTCCACAGAAATAGAACTGGTCAGCCATTAAACGATTAAAGATATTAATTAATTAATTAATTTATTTATTTATTAAGATTAAAGGGCCAGGAAGATATTGTGAAAGGTGACAACTTGACTAAATTTCAAAACTTCAAAACCATGTCTGTAATTCTTATCATTAATACTGATGTTTGCACTTTTGTAGCAGTTTTTGCGGTGCCATTGGAATTATCCTTGTACAACAAAAAACAATTAGTTATTCTGACCCTTACATCTTTGATAGCCAGGTGCCGTCTTTTAATACTTTGGAAATCTCCTAGACCACCAACTACATGTCTGTGGTGTAAAGACAATATGTCCTTTTTAAAATTTGAAAAAATTAAATATTCTATTAAAGGTAACCTTGGAAAATTCACCAGGAGATGACAACCATTTCATGTGAATTTCAACCCTTTGCAGTGTCTCCATCCTAACTTCCTCTCGGCTTCTCCCATTAGGGGTCACCACAGCGGATCATCCACATGTTTGATTTGGCACGTTTTTACGCTGGATGCCCTTCCTAACGCAACCCTCCCCATTTATCCGGGCTTGGGACCGGCACTGAGAGTGGCTGGGGTTGGTTCCCTGACCGGGTATCGAACCCGGGTATATATATATATACACACACAAAAATGACCAAAAAAATACAACTGGGGGTTTTTTGGTAGTTTTTTGTGGTTACACATGAAAAAGTTATAGTACCATGTTATTTTCTGTTGTTTTCTATCAAATTTGTTAAAATTTTGTTTTGGAAAAGTTGGTTATATAGTTAAAAGTGAACAATTATAAATGCTTTTCCAAATAAAAAGATTGAACCAAGAATAGTTTATGATCATTCTGATTTGATCAGAGGTTTCAAATGTTTCCTGACTTAAAAATTTTTTTTCGAGTTGCTAGGCAGTGCAATGGAGGTGCATTGGGATTGTTGCAAAGCAGCTCAGGGGATGATCACGTTCCTCTCAATCCAATTTACTCTGATGTGACAGGTAGAGATTCCCACAGCTCGGCTTACAAGATCCCCGACCAGTGAAGGATGTTTAGAGTTTAGGCCTGCTCCTTTATGGCAGAATTTCCAAGACGATTTCTTCTTTTGATGTCCTGTTGAATGACCATTTTGAATTGAATGCTGCATATGAAACACAGCCTCCTGAGGTTCGTGCTGCAGTAATTGGATTGAAGCCTCACTGCTTTCAGCTTTCCCTCAGCCTCGGGAGGGAAAGTGAGGTGAGGAAATCCCCCTTGGTGCTGTGCTGATTGTAACGTCTCTTCTCATGCTTGTGCAGGACATCTCACACACTGCCGAGGTGAGAGAACTAGCAAGAGTGGCGTTCGGTTTGGTTTTGGACTGTTGTCTGTTACATAAGCTGTATGCCATCTGCCACTTCATTGCTAAAACCTGAGTTGGATACCAGTGAATGTAAGATATAAAGCTTATAGTGTACTGCAATCATTTAATGTCTGTATTAGAACGAATTTGATTGAAAAAACATATGTCTATAACAAACCACCAAAACGTCAGATCTCCTTTCATTAAGGCAGTTGGTACCAACCACCATGGCAGATGATTTTAGCACTAAATCAAATCTTTGAAACTGAATTATGTCGAAACTACAGTGCTGCTGAAAAGTCTTTGCATTCTGTGTTAAACATTTCTACCTTTTATTTATGATTTATTTTCTGAGTCACTTTTTGCTAAATTTATTTCTGCTACACTACACAGAGGCCTTTGTGCTGTAGCTTTTCTGCACAGCTGCTGTGTGTGTGTGTGTGTGTGTGTGTGTGTGTGTGTGTGTGTGTGTGTGTGTATATATTGCTTGTATATTTCTCACACTGTTGTGTATTCTCTCTCCACATAGATTGTGTACTGTACTACTTTATGGCACTTACTTTATTAAGTGTTGCACAGTGGTCCTAAAAAAGACAGAAGATTATTCAGGTGTTAACAGGCTACATAAAGAAACAGCAAAAACCCACAAAACTTTATAGATTAGACATATTTTTTATTTTTATTTTTTTACAAAAACTACTACTAGAGATATTTCTTGCTGCATTACATCACCCCATCACTGATTATTTTCCTATTACAGCACACTCCTAAGTGTTATATTCCTCATATATGACATGAAATGTGTGTTTTGGTTGTTTGAAGTTAGTTGTGGTTTGTAGTTTGTAGAGAAGACATTTTTCTTCACTTTGCTTTAGTCCAATTTAAGTGCGCTTTGGCCTGAAAAAAAAGACAGTGGTGTTTCTGGATCATGTTCACATGTGGCTTCTTCTTTGCCTGACACAGCAAACTGTGTTCATGCAGTTTCTCACAGATTGGTAAAAACCCCACCCTGCCCATGTTTACTTCTGAGAGACTCTGCCTCTCTAAGATACTCACCCCAATCCTCCTACAGACTTGTTGCTAGTTACCCTACTTAATTGCAAAATGTTACTCCAGCTGTTTCTTTTTATTAACACTTACTTTTTCACTTTTGATGCCCTCTCCCAACCTTTTTTATTCATAATTACCCAGTTTTTTCTTTAAGATTATACACTGCCTCAGTTTAAACATTTTATAGTTTTTATATTGTGAATAAAATGAATTTATAATATTTGCAAATCATTGCATTCTGTTTTTATTTAAATTTCACACCACAATCCAACTTTTTTAGAATTGGAATTGTAGTACATTATTTTATATAAAATAATATATATATATTTCATGTTTAAAAGAGCAGAATTTTTCTAACATGTGCCTGAGAGTCACAGAGTATTCTACATGAGGTGGAATAATGAAGGCAGAGAGGAACCGGGATTAGGCTGGAGCTATGGAGACACACAGTCAGAAAAGGACAGATGGAGTGGGTGCATAGCTTGTAGAATGACTCAGCGTTGAGATGGGAGTGTTTAACATGGAAGAACATCACACCTTCAGGAGCATGAGAAATATTTGCGACGACTGGTCAGCAAATCCAAAGCCCCCAGCCTTCCCTCTCTGTCTGATCTACTCACACCTCAGAGTGGAATTTGTATATTTGCATGCAATTTGCAAGTTGCTGATTTTCAAGCCAGTTTGAGTGTTGTGTTGAGTGTGGGGAATGACTGGCAGTTCGGGGGGGATGCGTACTGATATCATAAAAGATAAAGACTCTCTCTGCAGTGGAACATGTTTGGCATGTTTGGAGAAACCACAAAGACTATGCGAACTCCAGTTACAGCTTTAGCTCTGACAGTGCTGACATTGGAGACTCCTTCCATCGATGAGAAACAAAACACTCCTTACAGAAAAATCTTAATTCACTTTATACAGAATGTCCATCATGCAAGTCCCTTAAGTTGTTATTATAGAAACTAAACATTAAAACAAGCACATTAAACTCTTTTTCGAATGAGAATTGAGAATTTAACAGCACTGGAGTGTAACTGTTTTCTCACATTAATAAAGCAAAACAAATTACCTACATTTAAGTCCTGGTTGTTTATGACAAGACTTCCCCTATTATGGCTAGAATTATAGCATTATAGTCAAACTGATCAAATGGACTCGCACATTTACAGTGTGTGTGTGTCTGTGTTTGTGTGTGTGTGTGTGTGTGTGTGTGTGTGTGTGTGTGTGTGTGTGTGGTGGTGGGGGGTGTGTGTAGGTAATTAAGTAAGTAAGTAAGTGAGTTCAGTGATCCAAAAAGTAATAATGACTATACAAATCATATGATATATTTTATTTGGTTAAAAATAAAACCACACACACACACACACACACACACACACACACACACACACACTAAACTCAATCAAAACTTAAGGTGATGTTCTATGAAGACATAAATAATCTTTTTGACATAAAGATGTATATTTCTATGCAGGGTAGTAAATTTCTTAAACCTAATTGTTTGTTGATATGAATTAAAAGACTATCTAGAAAACTTTTAGATGCATCAGGAAGTCCTAGCATGACACAAATGGACACTTAGCTAGCTGGATAACATTTGTTCGTAGAAACATTATGAAGATTAGGAATAAGCTTAGGCACTAACCTATGAATTCATGTTTTATAACCTCCTTGTCTCTGTAAAGCTGCTTTAAGGGAATGCAAATCGTTAAACGCGTTATACGAATAAAACTGAATTGAATTGAAGATTAGCTAAATGTTAGCAATCTTATCTTTAGAATTGTGGGCAGCTAGGTAAATTGTTTTACAATGATATTACGAGTAACAGAGTTAAATAGATATCTACCAAACCAATAATGTAACTGTATATAATACAGCCATAATAAAGTTTTAAAATGTTTAACAAATGACACAGCTAGCTACAATACTGCAATTATAAAGACTAAAGATTTGTAATGGGATAACTTTTCGACCTGGTGATGCTAATTCCCACAGCCCCATGTCTAAGTTCTGCAATTCTATATTATAGTCCTGATCATATTTTAAAGCATGTTTTCTAGCTAGCCACTATGCTAAACTCAGTTTTGTGGTACATTCCCTGTTATAGAAACTTTTAATTGCTGCAGTATAACCTTCCCTCGCAACCATGTCTAGAAAGACAACTAGCTGGTTCTCCAGATTTCTCCACCTTAAACCAGTCTGTCGTTCCTACTGCACACTTCACTGCTGTCACACTGTCCTCATACATGTCCTGCACCACCCTCACATACTTCTCTGACACACCTGACTTCCTCATACAATACCACAACTACTCTCTCGGGACCCTGTCGTACGCTTTCTCTAAATCCACAGACATACAATGCATATTCTTAAAGCAAATTCTTAATCGCTGCTCTCACTTCCTCCTTACTAATCCTATCCACTTCCTGCTCCACCATCTCCACCTCATCCAACCTTCTCTCTCTCTCGTTTTCCTCATTCATCAGCTGCTCAAAATATTCCCTCCATCTTCTCAACACACTCTCTTCACTAATCAACACACTTTCATCTCCATCCTTTATTGCTCTAACTTGCAGCACATCCTTCCCAGCTCGGTCTCTCTGCCTGACCAATCGCTACAAATCCTTTTCTCCTTCCTTACTGTCCAACTTCTCATACATATGCCTTTTCCTTTGCTTTCACCACATCCCTCTTCACCTGCTTCCTCATCTCCTTGTAATCCTACTTTTCTCATCTCTCTGCTGATCCCAATCTTTTGAAAATAACTCAACATACAGCCATCATTGTCAAAATAACTGGCAACAAAAATGAATACACCCTAAGTGATAACAGCTGTACATCATGTAAAGCCACATGTGCTATTCATCATCTTCATCTTTTTGTGTGATTAACAGAACCATACACATTTGTGTATCTTGTATTAGAGCAGTTAAACTTTGAGTACAATTCTCTCATAGTATTAAACTCTAAAGATAACCCATCCACATCTGGGTTGCTCTGACTGTCAATGTATTATAGTTTTATCATTGTTGAGATGTGTTTTTAGTAATGGGTGCCTAAATTAAAAACTGTTCATGATGATTATAATCCTTATCAATTATTCTAAGAATGAGCGAATAAATTAGCTATTACACAGCACCAAGCTAATTTTTAATAGACACATCTTTAATAGACACATGAAAAGTGTAAGGTGTAAAAAAAAGTGTAAGTGTGTATGTGTTGCTCGTTGGTACTCGGTTTCCCAGCATGCACCGAGCCCTTTTTTTGAACAGCTGACTGACGGATAGAGGAGGAGGAGGGTGGGGGGGGTTGGTGTGAGGAGCGGCCAACAGCCTAACTGGAGAGTCTGCCGGGGAGAGAGAGGGACGGGAGGACAGTCCGCGGAGGAGAAGGTGCACGGACTAGCGGAGCCACAGTCGGTGGCGATCGGTACCCCGCGTGTCTGAGCGTCGTCACCCCGCCGCGACGTCGCCCTCTCTCTCTCTCTCTCTCTCTCTCTGCTCTCGAGCCGGAGCGCGTGCAGCGCGGCTGCGGTGGCGCATTCGCACGTTCGTGTGGTGTGTGTGCGTGTGCCAGCGGTGCGTTACCTCGCCGTGCCCGATGCCGAGCGATGGAGGCGGCGAGGCGGCGCTGCGCCAGTGCGAGCTCATCCAGAACATGATCGACATCTCGCTGTCCAGCCTGCAGGGCCTCCGCACCAAGTGCGCCGCCAGCAACGACCTCACGCAGCATGAGATCCGCACGCTGGAGGTAACGCACAAAATAACGCACGCATTGCACGCGCGCCAAAAGCGTGGAACCTTACCAAAGTACACACCTTCTTTTCCTCCCTGGTGCATTCGCATCCCTTCTTTTTTTCTCTCCCCTTTTTGCTTTTCTCCCCTTTTGCGTTTCTCCCCATTGCGTTCGTGGATGCTGGCGCGCGCACAAAATGGGACCGTGCGTCCTGACAGTATAGACAGGAAAGATGCATATGCACTACATGCACGTGCACTCACGTGCGGAAATTGGACCCACTGCACAAAGGTTATGTGAGGTTTTTTCCTTCCAGAGATTTTAGGGATGTATGCACCAGAAAATTTTATATATATATATATATATATATATATATATATATATGTATATGTATATATATATATATATAAATCAGAGCACAGACCCCAATACTGATCCAGTACTGACAGCCTAAAACCTAAAAAGAGTCATTTTTGTGCATGCTCTTGTTGCTACATTTTAAAAAACCACAAGCAATATGGCTGGATATTGCAAAATGTATATATTCATATATGCTGTAAATCAATTTTCTTTGTATGAAAGTGTCATCCAGGGCCAGAATCACAACAAACAGTGCATCCCTAATTCCTATTGTCACGTGCATTATAGCATACATGCATGCACAGACATTCTGTATCAGATTGCATTGGCCGAATTGCACAAATGAAGATGAGAAATCTATCCTGCATGCTCATATGTGGACTAAAAAAAAAATCCAGACAGCAAAAGACTGCGCACTTCACACTGCACCCCTGCAACATTCTGTCTGCGTTGTGTTCTTGCTCGTTGGCACATGCATACATAAGCAGTGTGAAGCTGCAAGCGTTTTTGGGATCGTCGCGTCTGCAGTATGTTTTTTTTTTAGCCTCCTCAGAGCCAAGACGCGAGCTTTAAAGGGGTTTAAGGACTCAACTGTGTTCTGATTTGTGAGAAACGCATGCGGTTAATTATAGCGTTTCAGGAGGGACATGTCACAGAGGTGTGTTCACAAAGATGCATACATTTTTCATTAGAAAAATGCCAAAGATGCATCAGTTTCTATTAATGAAATGCAAGTGAACGTTGAGCCATGTATACGTATATATTGTGTGCGTGTGCGTGTGTGGCCTATATATTGCCTGCAGTGTTCACTTCATTAGATTGATTTTTTTATACATTTTCCATTTAAATACCAATGAACTGTGGTGAACATGTCATGAGCACCACAACAGATCATATATCGTCTGTGCATTAGCTTACTCAGAGTACAGTTCTGTCATCCGTGTCATCATGTGCATTTTGAGGTTCACTTTTAGCCAATCAAATGTAGTAAACAGTCCTTTTAGAATAAGTGTGAGCAAAAGAATGCCTGATTTGATTGGACTCATCCAGAGATATTGTGATTTGTTTGCACATTGTTGTACTCAGAAAAGGGAGATTTTGTAGATACAGCATATTTAATCATATGGTTATAAACGAGTGGATTCAATTGTGATCTGGTAACATGAAATTCTACTTATTGTAAAGATACATATTCATAACATGTGACTGCAAAGTAGTTTGAATTCTTTGGACCTGATTTGTTGTGGGTGATTCCTCAGCAGTGGCTCTTCATTAGCTATTAGATTGAAACTTGGAGCCTTCTGGTGATGAGCACAGATTTTCCTCACAGTCTATGCTGTTATGTTGGACGTCTGAGCCCTGACATTTCTCTGCCATAGCAAATAAACATTGTGAGTTTAGCAACAACGTGCCGGTTTGTGGTGAATATGTTGTACCTCGCTGTTAGCATACAAATGCTCAGATTTTTTTTTTTACAAGCTCTATTACTACGTAGATTTATTACTACGAGGTCCCGTCTTTTTTTTGTGAACACTAAAACAATGTATTTGCCCAACACACCCTGTTCCTTTATAGTGAATAATAATACTTGGTTATATCACATGATGTTACAAATTCCCAAAATGGCAATGTTTCTTGTAAGGCTATTTTCTGTGTATGATATTCGAAAATGTATGCTCAAACTGCTTTATTAAGTGAAAAGAAAGGGCTGAGCGACATTGATTGAGGGAATTTTCGAAGCACCTGAGCCTACCGTATGTTTTCGTCCCTATTGTTTTATAATATTTGGTTACTATATTGTTTAAAAAACAAACAAATATCACACATTTTTTAATTTCTGGGGTGTGAATGTATCCATATGTATTGTGTAATACTGTTCTAGCCATATCTGCGTCGTAAAAATAGAAATGATTTGGCGCACACACTTCTGCTTTGCCATTTTCTGTACTCCGATCTCGTGTTATGAAACTGTAATACCAGCGCTTGCCTACTCACTCTATTTTAGTAGCACAAACTGAACGGCTGCTTTCAGTTCTGCTTCCTGTCAGGACAGGAAGTTGGGCCGTGCTCCCCTCCATCTGTAGTCCAAGACCTTCATTTAGGCCTCTTTTTCGCAACTTCCTGAAGCGTCAGGGTCACGACTATTGAGGAATTGCCCCATCAGCTTCCTTTTTAAGTCTCTGCGTGGCCGTTTTGCTGATCAGGCCATTTCTCGCTCTCTGGATCTGCAGGCTGGTCGTAGTATAGCGGGACTGCAGGGTAGCACTCGCTCTCTTTTTCTCGTTTGCTTTCTCTCTCTCAGTTTATGTACAGGTATAGAGCTCATTAGCATATGATGTTTTTTCCCTGTCTTGCCAGGACACACAGAAACAGAACAAAGTGCCAGATCACTATTGCATATTAGATATTTAGTTTAATCATCATTTTTAAAATCAAATGCTATGATTTTATATTCAATGTACACGTTACTATTGAATTTCAAAACTTTTATAATAAACAGACAAATGATAAAAAAGAAATACTATACTACAATGCTAAGCAATTTCTAAAATAAGCTGCTGGGTAAAATGCATTTACCAGGGCTACATCAATAATATTAATTATTAGCCTTGGCTTGCGTTAGGACAGAGTGAATGGACACATAAGGGCTGTTCAGGGAGGACAGAGTGAAGCTTGATGATTCTCACTGAGTGTAACAGGCTCTAAACGCTCTGTTAATTCCTGCATTGAATAAGCACAGCTGAAGTGGTTGTCACACTCCAGATGCCCTCCTCCCACCTGTCTCTCATCGCCACCTGCACTTCAGCGCAATCAAAAGATACTTGAACTCACGTTAGATTCTCACCAAAAGCCTTTTGTCATTCCACTGCAGACTGTCAGGCCAATTTTTGTTCACACCGCATTGACCAGCCCTACTTTAAAAAAAGTTGGAATGCTGTGTCAAATGTAAATAATAGCACAATGCAATAATTAGCAAATCTAATTTTATTCACAATAGAACATAGAAAACATATCAAATGTTTACACTTAGAAAATGTAGCATTTTCAGGAAAATATATGGTCATTTTAAATTTGATTTCTCAAAAACTTTTAAACAGGGGTCTGTATACAAGATCACTGACTGAAGATCAGCTGCTGTAGTTTTGGGAGAGGAATGTTGTCTCATTTAGGTCTGACACCAGATTCGCTTCTCAACGGTCTTCTTTGTCATATTTTTCTTTTCTTGGTGCACCAAATGTTTTTAATTGCACGGATCTCTGGAGGGGTGATTTTCATTATTTCCACTAATGCCTAATTGTAATGGGGTCATTCAGCATTGATTTTCACCCTTGTCCCTTGCACAAAGAGATTTCTCCAGATTATTTTCCTGATATTATATATTATTAAAGATGATGAGATATTCAAAGTCTTCACAATTGTATTTTGAGAACCATTATTCTAAAATCTTATTCATTTTTAGACCCAGTTTTTTTCATAGATTAGTGAACCTCTGCCCATTTACTTTTTGTACCCAAACATGTTACTGACCTGTTGTCAATAAATCTAATTAGTTGCACAATGTTCCTCCAACTGTTTCTTTTTAGTAACACTATAAAGTTTTCCATAAATAGTAGATTTCCATAGTTTGAACATAGATATGTGTTCTATGTTTTGTTGTGAATAAAATATAGGTTTATGAGATTTGCAAAACATTTACATTACATTTTTATTTATATTTTACACAGCGTCCCAACTTTTTAGGAATTGGGGTTGTACTTGTGAGCGGATAATGGTGCCTCAGACATGAAATACTATGAGATGATGGTTTAGCTTTAACACACTGATCACAGTCTGGCATCAGCCTCACACCTCAGTCTCACATTTTATTACTAGAGGTAGCTCCTGTATTGGTCTATGGGGGCCATATCTCTTGGGTTTTGCTGAATCCTCAAACATATTTTGGGAAGCTGAAAACACATCTTATTTTTGCTTGTTGGAACTAAACATGTTCAAGCAAAACCTGCCAGCAACTCCATTGTGTGCATTTCCCATGATGCATCCTACTCAAGTCTGTGCTCAGTCCATGGACCATTTTAAAGTCAATTCAATGAAAAATCATTGCTACGATTATGGCACAATTGTAGCATTTTGGCAGATGACTAAATATCATACAAAATGACTTATTACAAAGATACACAGGCCAAAAATAATTAATCAAAAGAATGACAAATACACAGAGCTCAATTAATATTTTAAATATTATCTTTAATAATACTTCAAATTATTACTCAAATATACAGCCCTCAAAAATAATTTAAATACACCATGGAAATTTACCATTTAGGAAAAAAATAAGGTAAATATTATTTTAATGGCCACAACATGGGTCATGTGTACCACTGTGTAGCATCCCCTTTTCTGTTATCAACAGTCAATTTACGTCTAAAAACACCGAATGTCTTGCTAAAACATGCAAGGCCTTCCTTGAAAATAACGTTGTCTGGATGGCCGCATATGTTTCTCTAAAACATTTAAACTAAATGTTTTAATATACTAAATAACAAGCCAGATGGTCCCTTTCCTCTTTAGTCTGGAGGATGTGGCATCCATGTCTTTCAAAAAAAAAAATTATATTTCGACTTCTTCTGACCAAAATACAGTTTTCCACTTTGTCCTAATACATTTTAATTGACCTTTTGACCAGAGATGATATGGATCATGATTTTTGGATCATGTTCACATATGGCTTCTTCTCAGCATGAGCCCATCCTTGTTTTTACTGAAGTGCCACCTGAGAAGATTACAAGCATCCCATAATGATTTTTGCTTTTGTCCCTTGTGCACAGAGATTTCTCCAGATTCTCTGAAACATTTGATGATATTATGCACTTTAGATGATGAGATATTCAAAGTATTTGCAATTGCATCTTGAGCAACATTATTCTGAAATGGTTCCACAGTGTTGTCGATGCAGTTTTTTGCAGATTAGTGAACCTCTGCCAATCTTTACTTCTGAGAAACTTTGCCTCTGTAAGATGCTCTTTTTATACCAAATTATGTTACTGACCTGTTGCCAATTAAACTAATCAGTTGCAAAATGTCTCTCCAGATGTTACTTTTGCAGTGTTTTGTTTCATCTTTCTTTGGCCATCAAAATCAAAATTACCATATTGTGCATTTCCTAAGTTTAAACATTAATGTCTTCTTTGTTCTGTTGTGAATATTTGTATTGCAATCAATGAATATACAAAAAATATACAAACTCTGAATAATATATTTAATAATATCTCAAATATTAACTTTACATTTTAAGATATGCAGGTTTTAAATAATAAACAGAATATTTAAATAAAAAAAATTATAATAAGTACCAGAAAAATACCTTTGAACTAGATTAAAATAAAAGCCATTCATGTGTATCTATATTTTTCCGATATGCTTTGGGGAACATCTAAAATGATTCATCAAATTATGCAGATGTGTAAGAATTGTAAGATTCGGCAATTCAAAAGATTCGTGCCTTTCTAATACATAGCATTTTATATCGAAGATGTTTCAGTACTCAGTAATTTGCTGTCATGCTAACTGTCTAAGCAAGTTTTATGATTTCTGAAAATTGCTGTAAAACGTATCGTGTCAATACTGTTTGTGTTTAAACGGCAATATGACAACCTTATAAATGAACAAATAAAGTAATGATGTGTAACTTGTGGGTTCTGCTCTGAATATAATGTTGAAATACAATTATCCATGAAGGTTGGGTGATGAGGCAAAATGTCATCATTAAAATATTAAATTAAATTTCTACTTTAGAGCATGCAGATTTTAATCCTGTGAAGCGGCAAGACAACGGTGAAATTTGGCTGAGATTCTAATGAAAAATAGATTTTTAGCAGTTGTTCAGAATAACACTGAAGTCCTGTTGTACTTTTGATGATTATATAAGAGCCATGATTGTTTTGCAATTACAATAAAGCAAATTCCATGTGGGAGTTGATGGAGGAGTCGTGTGAGCCGGTTCCTGTAGGGAGGACGTTGCTTTGTGTCTCGATGTGTCTCTGAAAAGCCGACTTCCTCCAACGCAGACAAACAAAGAGACACAATTAGGCTTTTTAAAGAAACAGACAGAATAGAAACTTAGCAAGCATTTGCTGATTTCACCTTTTATGGGCCCTGCTTTGAAAAAAGAAAAAAAAAAAGAGTGTTATAGAGCGCCGTTCTATTATGGCTGCTTCTATATTTGGCTCGTCTTTCGTCCCCCTGCCTGGTGTTTTCAGGGGTTGATTGTTAATTAAGAAAATGACGTGTGATGTACGAAGAGGCCGGATGGGGGAATTGTGTGTTGGGAGGGAGGGATTGAGAGGAGAAGAAATCAACCAGATGTTTGAAAGGGATGGGTCTCCCAGCAGGCTGTGTGTGTTTTAAGGAAAAAAAAGGAGGGGGGTATAGCAGAGCAGGTGATTGCAGTAACAACAATCTCCCCCCCAACACAAAGCCCTCCCTCTTCCCTCTGTGAGGCGATCTATTGTTTCCCCTCCCATGCTATATTGGTCTTGCGCTCCCACGGACGGATAAATTAGGAGAAGGCTGTGTTATCAAAGCGAGCTTATTTTTTCAGTTGCTCATTTGCGTCCGTGTCAGATTTGGGTTATAAAATCAGATCATGTTAACCGTGTTCAGTCTGCGTGGCGAGGTCGCGTTTGGGAAGGTGTTTAAACCCCAGGCCTGCAGAACAACAGGAAAGAGGATCGTCCATATGTCAAGTCATTTGCAGGATAAGGAGCATGCACGCTTTGTGTAGGAGTTATTAGAGCATAAAGTCTCACAGTGTGACATTAGGAGACCCGTGATTAGTGGAAGCCCCTTCAGCGAGGTTCACACACCCCCTACTGTGATGACAATGATGATAGACAAGTCATCCATCGCCTCAGAAAACGTCCTTCTCAGCAGGATGGGGTCATGCTCCAAAACAAGCAGTACAAAATATAAATTTACAGTATTGAGATAATTTAGAGGATAACTAAGAGAATAACACTTATTTTATATTCATATGTAATTTATAAAATAGTTCTGTAATTAAGGGGATCTTGAAAGATCACTGTTAACGTGAATAAGTAAGATAGGCTGATATAAATATAATAAGTAAGATATAAATAAGATTAAGAGTTGTTCAGCCTGTAAAACAAAGGTTTATAATAACGCTGGGATTTATTACTATTCATAATAAACTTTTATGCTAACAATGATATTTTTTCATTAGTAATAGGTCAGTATCATGGATGACACATCACATGATCTAAGTAATAATAAACAATAAAATAAATAAAATAAAAGATGATTTATCAAAACTACAGGTAAAAATGTATATAGTAAATCGTTTTTCTAAAGAGAGAGTTTTTAAATGTGTTTTGGAGTCTTTAGTGCCAGAAACAATAAATTAGCTCAAAAGGCACTCAGTCACTCACACTATTGTTGTCTAGTGATATTTCATTGCTTTGTGTAGCTGAAGGACTTTGATTATATTCTCAACATAGTTCTTTATACAGCATTGAGACTGGAATGGAGATTTTGAGATTAAACCCTTAAAAAAAAGCCAATACATTGTCTAGCTAAGCTTTTTGTTATCACAGTCAATCGTGTTTCATTACCTGACAAAAAACTGATCTCATGATCTTTAACCAGAAACTACTGCTGGATTTGGAGCATGACGTGTATTATCTTTACACAGGTTCCGTGACACAGGTGCAGCTTCAAAGCGTCTCCTTGAGATGTTTCGAAGCATCTCATTTGATATTCAAAAGACTTGTCTGGCACCTCACCTCAGTTTAGCTTTATAACCTTAAGCAGCTCTCCAAAGGCGAATGAGGTGGCGGTTTGTACTCGTGAGCAAAAATTGAGTTTTGCTGATCTATTAGCTATTAGTGCAGCGCCAATTATTCATCCTCCCACGTGGGCCTGTTTACTCAGCAGTGCTTCAGTCACTAATATTAACTGCTCATATACCATCCATCAGGACTATCGAGTCTTTCTATTAGCATGCTAGTAAAGAGAGGTTCAAAACTAGCATGATAGTTAGCAGACATTTTTTGGATGTGATCTAGCTGTTACTTTCCTGTTTGTTTCCAGAGCTATTAAACTTCTAAAGACAAATTATCTATGGAGTATTTTAAAAACAATGAACAATACAATTACTGTTGATGAAGTTCCCTGGTTTAAAATCCGGTATGCTACCATGACTTGAAACCATGAACTCGGTTAATATTTGTATTTAATAATCGTAGTGTAGATTTAAGTCAGTTTAGAAGTAATATATGCATATCTCTGTATCTTTAGGTTTTGTATTGTCATAGTTTGCTATTTGAGATGGAGAGTGTGTGGGTTAGCGGAAGCAGCTAGAACCAGTTTACACAAATATCTGTACTTCCTACTGCTTACATTTTCAAACCAGGCTCGTTACTTTATTTTTAATCTGGTTGGTGACACGATCAATATTTTTTCCTCATTCCGCGTCGTTTTCAGCTTGTAAACCTATTTCCTGTCATTGCGTGGCTTTTTCAAGCTACCCCTGGTGTATCATTTCCTGGCTATCATGCAGGCATACTGAAGGCTAGCCTACGAAGCTAACAACGAACAGGGCAAAAGGCAACAAGAAGTATGGGGCTAATGTGGATAAGACAGAGGTAGTCAGTGATGTAAACATGACTGAGAACAGAGACATTTCTGATCACCTGATTATCAGACTCTTTTAAAACATGAGTATCTGTACTTCCACTTGAGTGAAGGATATGTGTACTTTTGCCACATCTGCTAATCAGAAATCCTGACATATTTTGCTAACCTTTTCTTCTTTTGAGATTTCCTATCTGAATATTTGTGTCTTATTAGGCAAATGCTTTCTTACAACTGTGATGATTAGCCAGGTGTACTTAATTCTGGCGAACAGAATAATGCGGTTGGCTTTGTTCGAAAGGTTGCATGTGCATCTGATATACACCTCAATCAGACATCTTTATATTTAACTTACCTACACCTTGTGAATGAAACACTATAATAATAATCACCAATATTGTTATCTATTGTATTACAGATTGATAAGCACGTGTCTGATCAAAGAGTTTGATCAGTGCACCATAAAAACAGCCCCATATTTGATACAAAGTCAGTTTGAAGCCTCCCTGCAGCTCTGATGAGCCGGGCGTGGCCATGCCCTTTAGCCGTCCGTCATGTGTGCGGACGTCATGGATGCGTTGCCATGGTAGCGTCGTGCATGTTTACCTCCTTCAGCACGGGCAGCACGATGTTGCCATAACACACGGATCCAGTGACGCAGCTCTTCAGCTCTGCCTTTTTGTTCTCAATTAGCAAGTGTACCTTCCTTCCCCTGGTCACATCCAACACTGTGCTTCAACCAAGCAGGCTTACTGTAGCCGATTGGGATTCAGAGATAAAAAAATATCAGGACTCATAGAGGATCATTATAGATCTTTTTTTTTCATATAGGTTGCTAAACAGACCTGATTTATGCCAATAGCTAAGCTACATTTATAGAAATGGGTCACCATTGAGGTGGTGTGTCCTGTCTTCTAAGATGATCTTCTTTGGATGTTTTCTGTCTGTGGGAAAATCCCACTCTGGAAAAAGAAAACGCCACAGAAGGCCCCTGAGTTGGAGTTGCTAGGAAACCTAACGTCACACTTGCACCAATGTATTGTTCTCTGCTCTGGCTGTGTGATCCCCTAACTACCTGCTGTGTGTGTGTGTGTGTGTGTGTGTGTGTGTGTGTGTGTGTGTGTGTGTGTGTGTTTTAAGAAAGGCACTTAGAACTTTGACTGAGCGTGCAACAGTACTTAGCACCAAAATACTTACTGTTTTAGAAAGGTTTAGCGAATATGGATAACGTGGATCTCCATTGTAACATAAAATAAATGTGTCAGAAGGCGGGGGTTTATGGTGCACAGATCTTTAGGTGGGTGTTAGTCGGACTCTTTGCCATTACTGTGGGCTCAGCAGGAGCTGCTTGCACCCTGTATCAAATGCTAAACAGGGAAAATAAAATGAGATGCTTCTTAGAGATGCACAACTGCTGTTGAAGCTAGAATGCACGAGAAGCTAATCTGGTGAGTGCATGTAGTGAAGAGCAGTGGCTGGATGTGGCATGTGAACAATGTGCACTGTATCGGGTTGATGAGGTCATGGATTGGTCAGTAGGTGTTGATCAAGTCTATAAAATAGCAATTTCGGACAGTGGTGCTGACTGTAAGGCAAATCACGTTTGTATTATGTACAAATTATAAGCTGGATGTGGAGGAATACTGCAAGAGGAATATTGCTCTCAGGTTTAAAATCTAAAAAATTGTATTATATTTTTCCATTGATTTAATTGTATTAAATCAATTACATTTGTGCCAATTTAATTGATTACTCAATTGTAAAAAATGCAATAGTGTAATGTATTGCATTAATTGAATTTATTGATTAATTAGATTTTATATATAAATATGTGTGACTACATCACATCAGACCCAATTGACAGAACATGAACGTCTCATTTTTTAGATAATCTTTGTCCATAGCATAGATGTTTATGCAGCATTTACCAAGCTAGAACATTGACATTTTATATATGTTGAGCTTCTACGGTGCTTAGCTCGGAACCTGATGTTCTTGTTTGTGTGGTTTGACTGGACACTGGGTCTTCGACACTGCTGAGGCCTCCATTGCAAAACAAAAGAAAAGAAAACCATGAATCTGTCTTCATTACTTTCAGCACTGGCCAAACCCCAAAGTCAATGTTAGCAGAGATAGACTGGGAGAAAACAAGAGGAGGTAGAACTGGGTGTTGTTTTGCTTTCTTTGGAGCCACAAGCTCATTTGACCGCAGCCCACTATGGCCGATAGATGTGGGGGAGGATTTGTATCTCTCTAACATGTTGACTTTAAGTTTTAGTTCTCCTGTCAATCTAGTTGGCATCATTCAAATGTTTGAACTTTGTTGGAAAAAACATTTAGAAAAAAAAAAATCCAAAGATGAAGCATCAGCAAAAAGGGAGTAGGAGGAGGTGGTTATTTACTGTTCTGGCCACCTGCAGGTCCATGTGAGCAGATTAAACTACAAGAAGCCTCTTAAATGTTGGCGGTTAACCTTCTCCCTTTCTCATATACACATTCCGTTAATATTCCCATATTCACACATTGCTCTTGCTGTAATTGAGCAATAAACGAGATGGTGAGATGCTCTTGACCTTGTCGTTCTATACTCTGTTGCGCTTTTATTAGGGTACTAAAGTGAAAAGCTTGTGGACAAAAAAATCCTGCTTTTCAATTTGTCACACATCTGTTCGACTAACTGGAATTAAAAGGAAATGGATCTTTTTTTGGATCGAGGCCATGAATATCATGTGCAAGATTAGCATTTAGCAGCTGGATTACTAGCCATGCTCGTTTGTTTATGAACTTTGCTTTGAATGCGAGTTCCTTTCCTTTTACCTGACTTTGTGATTTCTTTTGTTTAAGAGGTCCTTGGCTTTCTCTCAGTCCTTTTCTTAGCTGCTGATCCACGCTCGCCTCACACTCATGGACCTGAATTCTTTTTTTTGCAGGTGCATGTTATATGGATTGCAAGTGTAGCACGAGAGTGAATAAGCTGTAAAAGATACCCGAGTGTCTTTTTGTCCCTTGTGAATGATGTCTGATGAGGAGCTGGTTTTTCAAATAATATGATTGCAAGATCTAATACAGCACAGGCTTGTTGCTGTAAAATCTAATTCGAAGAAATAAGCATTTTCGGAATATGTGTAGGTGTAGGTATTTATTTAGGTATTTATCTTCAATTAAAGGAATTTTGTATTGCCATAAAAGTGATTAAAAAGTCATAAAAAGTATAAAAGAGCCATCTTTTTGCTTAGTATTTGTTCTCAACGTGTTTTGGTTAATAGTCAGATCTAATGCTTTTTATTTACGCATACAGTACAATTTGGTGCATTAATACACTGCTACTTAGCTGCAGAGTCCTGGCTGTTTCTCTTGTTGGCTAGTTTCCTTTGCTAGTTTTTTTTTTTTCAGTTTCTAGCCTTAGTTTTGACCCCTGAGATGTAATTATTAATTTGGCTTAGTTGTCAGACTGTGTTTGAATCTTGTTTTTGGAATCATACATGATAAAGCACAATGAGATATGCTGGTATGGTGTGTGCATTATGATGGTTCTGCATGTTCAAATGCTATAGAAAACCCATAACTTATACAAATGGACAGGTATAATTAAACAAGGTAGCATGGAAGGCAGGATAGATAAAGTAAAGGACAAATGGGTGCATGTTCCAACATCAGCATGACTGTAGCAACACAATTCTAGCCCTAGCTATGCTATGCTAAGCTAAGCTAAGTTAAGATAAGATAAGATATCCCTTTATTTGTCCCACAGTGGGGACATTTCTGTTACAGCAGTTTCCACCTGCTAGTGCACAATATAACTAACTAACAGTGAGAAAGTGAAAGCAAACCATGGTGCATTTCCTACTGCCTCTAAACACACTCGGAGGAGATCATTAACTGCTGTTATTTCTCTACATAAGCTAATAATTGGTTGGTGTTTTTCTACCTCCATGCATGCCATGTACAGTTGTGGTATTGTCAGGATTCACACTGCAAAACCTTACTGAAGGCAGAGATTGTGGTAAAAGTTTCAAGCTGCTTTGTCAATAGCTTTGCTTTGATGCTTTTGAAGCGGGAAAGTGCTCTCATCTCCAGTATTTGGTAGCTAGAAGAAGGTTCTAGATGCAGTGTGGTGAGTTTGGATGTTTCTCCGTGATGGCGTGATGGACACAGCCTGGCTGGAAGCCCCTGGGTGCTGGCGTCCGAATCCACACTACGCTCATTAAGGCTGGGATTAGAGGACGCTGGCTGGCAGGTGGGCGGAAGTGTGAAAAGGATGACTGGCTTTATGGCTGCCAGCCTCCTGGTAACAGAGCTCGTGTGTGCGTCAGCAGTGTCCCTGCCTGGTCTCCCTCTGAAAGAACCCGTCTCAGCAGGCCAGTCTTCGTCCTCCTGTTCTTCCTCCTCCTCCTGTTCCTTAACGCCCCCCCCACCCCACTTTAACCCCTCCGCCCTTCCTCCTCCCTGCGTCATCAGCGGCTGCTGCTCGGCTGGGACGTCTGCACATCCTATCCTTGTTAAAAACACACTAAATGGGAGCTTCAGGTCGCCTGAACCCTCACATCCCTCCTGTGGTTCGGTTTCTTTTACAGTTTTGTTGAAGTTACTAGTTTTTTGTTCTCATAACCCAAGGTTTTGGCAAAAAAAATACAATTACAATTATCTGAAATTGAGAGAAATAGACAGGTAGAGAAAGTGAGTGCAAAATAAAGAGATTTAGGCCAAAGTTTTGCACCCACTTTCAAATGGAATGTGTTGATCCTTTTCAGCATTTGCTGTACATGAATCTGAATTCTGGTGCAAAATAACTATTTAATAGTTGAAACAATTTGAGAGCAAAACAGCAAATTATAACACAACGTGCATGCAAACGTTTAATGTGCACGTCACCAGTCTTGTAATTCAATTTAAAGTTCTTAGCACGGTTTGTATACAGGTGACAAAATATTTGCACAACGCCCATAGATGCTCTTTTATCTGAAGATATCAGATCTCTCTCTCTCTCTCTCTCTCTCTCTCTCTCTCTCTCTCTCTCTTTCTTTCTCTGGTCAGCACTCTGAGCTCTCTGGAAAATTCCTCTTGTGCTGGCCGGCGCTATTTTGTTTGCAAAGGAATCGAAGGGGAGCTGCCTCACAGAACTCTCCCTCCCATGTCGCGTTTTTTGTTATTCAAAAAGATCCTGACACGTCGCCAGGGTAGGGAGGGACGCAGGCACACAAAAAAGGCATCCTGCAAACCTTGCTGCAGATAAATCGAGGCCTGGAGGAGAGAATAGCCACGAGGAAGCGAGGCCTGACGCAGCCATGTGTTAGCCTCACTATGAACTCGCGAATGCTGATGTCACTCGCTGCGACAATATGATGACACTCGGTTGCCATGGCAGCAGCGCAGACGCCCCTCGAGAGGAGGTATGCTTGCTGTGTGCTTCCATATAATAACAGCTATTTATATCTGTTTGACGGGCCTGTTTGCTGGAGGGGAAATAAGAAGGGATTGTGGGGGGAGAGGTTCAGATGGCATGCTCACTGCACCAGGGCAAAGAGCCAATGCAATGGCATGATGTAGATTAGATATAATCATGCGACACCACTTGATTTGGAGTCGTTCTTTTTTTTTTTTTTTTTCTACATTTACATTTATTCATTCATTCGGCAGATGGTTTTATCCACTTTGAAAGCGAGGCAGAACCTGATCCAATTATAGAGCTTGCATAAGTACATAATTGAGGGTTAAGACTGTTGATCAAACCCCATACAGACCTTTCAGTGACAAACCAAAGACCTTAACCACTGAGCTCAAATTTACCCGTTCTAAGTCACCCCCCCATTTTTCACACACTTTTCTATTAAACAATTAAAAAAATAAAAAAATAAATAAAAAGTTTGATGTCTGAACGTTGCTTGTCTGGATTTTTAGTAGAATTAGAAAGCTAATCTATCTAAGAAAACTTCATAACCCAAAATCTCAGCCCCAAAACACATCCAGATCTTCACTAATGTCTCATGATGTCATTGACCTCTGTTTTGTTAATAGCACTGCTTCTAATTTGGTCACTTGCCACTTCCCACCCACTAGCTAACTCTTTTCTATCAGCTAAGCAGCTTCAGGGGGAAGACTATCACATGCTTCCTTCTGAGACATGAGAACATCCTTACTGAGGCACATGCTATGTAACACACTCATTACCAGACACCCATGACTGTGTAGTGTCACTGTGATTGATAGTGAAGATAGAAATGCTATCCCTTCCACCAGTGTTAGAATTGAGTTGTATACACATGTGACCATGTTGAACAGAGTTACAGAAGGAAATGTTTATAATTTCGCTATCTGGTGTCACCCAGGTGAGGAGGGGTTTTCTTGTAAGTTTGGTTTCTTCTGAGAGGCAGAGATCTCAGACAGCTCAGTGTCTTCAGATCAAGGAGCATCTTTGGTTGTGTGCTAAAATTTCATGTGTAAAATAGATGAGTGTAAAAAGTTCTGCATGTTTTTCTTATTGTTTTAGGCAGCTTTTCTTTATCACCCTTAGCTGCCAATTAGGGATACATTTATTATTGAAATCTTGAAACTTTTTATTTTTATGGAGCTGCTTTGTGACAATGGCATTTGTTAGAAATGCATATGAAGATACAGGAGTTTAATTGGATCATCAGAAAATAAAAAATTGTAGATTGAAAAGTATTATAATGAGATCTATGTGTGATATATGTGTGTATATATATATATATATATATATATATATATATATATATATATATATATATATATATATATATACACAATAAAACTAGGGTAAGTAGTATGTCAAGGGTGATATGTATATATGTATATATATATATATATATATATATATATATATATATATATATATATATATATATATATATATATATATATATAAAATCACCCTTGACATACTACTTACCCTAGTTTTATTGTGTGTTAGATGTGTTAGTTTCAGTTCTTTACTCTAATATTTCCGTTTGGGGAGACTTTTACTTAAACTTCACTACATTTCAAAGTCAATTTTTTTAACCGCTCATTTTAATGGTCATGTCAATTATTATAATATCACGGTAAATGAACCTGGTCGGGACTCGGAGTGCGCACCCACCACCCAGAGAAATTCCCTCACTCATCCACTCAGAAAGAAGAGGCGGGTGGTGATGTCATGACAGTAAGAAGCGCTGAATCCAAATTAAAATTATAGATGACAAAAGAAGGTCTAAACCCTCAGGAGCCCAATTCAGAAGAAAGAGGGAAGAACTATGGGGGAAATGTGAAAAAGGTTTGCATGCAGCTCTATCGCTCATCTCATTATTAGGATAGTAGAAGCTAATGTATCTAATGAAATAAGGTTAAAAACTGTATATCACTTATGCTGTGTTTCCTGCTATGCTTTTACTCATAGAGCAACAATATTTCATTTAGCTGCATAACATTATAATTTAGAGTATGTAGTTTATTATAATGTGTGTAGCAACAAAACAATTCCAGCCTACTGTAACTAGTCTAGTTGGATTGTGGTTAAACAGCACTGATTGCTTTGGTTGCCTTTAATTGAGGTGATGTTATGAAGGTTTTCTGTGATTGGACTGAGGTCAGTAAGGGGGGAATCTCCAGTGCAGCTTTAAAAGCTCATTTAAAAGACATATAAGGATATAGATGTTGTATGTTTCTTATGGCTACAATTAGCCAAGGAGTTTTATGTTTTTTGTTTCTGAGATTTTGATAAATTGTGCACAATGACGTGTATTTAATTGTGCAATAAATGCATTTATTCCGATATTTACATATTTACATGAAATTGAGCTCCCAGAAATGTCTCCAAATTTGTGGACTGCTCTGAGAATATTTTGTACTCATCCAGTGACGGTCGCTGAAGCAGAGAGGAGCTTTTCAAAACAGAAACTAATCAATGAGGGAGATGTTGGGTCATGGCGTGGTTCACCCAGAGCCTCATTCAAGCTAGAAACGCCATTGCCGCTTGGTGGTATCTACTGTACTTTACACGAACACCCAGTTTAGCGACAGTTCAACAGCAAGCAGAACATTTTGAGAGAAATAAATGATGGAAGAATCTCCTGACTCGAACTCGCCACAGCACCCGTGGACTTTACACGGGTTTTTTTTTAAGTCGTTGAAAAGGAGGTTTTGGGCTCATGATCATTTATTAGATATCAATCAGTGTTTGACTCATTTATATCATTTTATTATTAGATTGCTTTGCAGAGAGTAACAGAGTCTTTTCACATAAACTGAGCTGATTAGGCAAAGAGACTTGTAAAAAAGATTATAATAAGAACATCATAGCCATAATAAATCATAGTTCTTGGACACTTAAGTACATTCGAAGGTAAACACTTTTGTACTTTAACTCAAGTGAAAGTTTAAAGGGAGCACTTTTTCTTTTACTGGAGTCATATTTTACCTACTGTAGCTCTACTTTTACTCAAGTACATGCTTTGTGTACTTCATCCACCACTGGTTAATTTTGAGTAAGCCATTCATTACAACATGCACAGTTTTATTTCTGGCTTCTTCATGCACACTGCTTTGCGTTATGACCTTTGAAAACAATGGTTCACACAAATACCTTAATACGTCTGTGTATAATTAGCTCCAGCTCATTAGCGCCGTGGCAATCGTTCTTTTTCGCTGTGCTAGCTGAGCTGTTTGTGTGGCACGAAAAAGCCACCGTTACATAAGGACGTCTCTGCGCCGGCTTGTCCGAGGCCTTTGGGACTCCTGAGCTATGGTGGATAGGGGTATCAAAAACGCTCACTCATCTCAGCAGAATGATGTGATGGCTTATTTTGATTGGGTAAAGCCATGTCCAGATCCTGGGGCTGTCCGATCCTGAGTCAGCTCTTACACACTCCAGTCCTGTGTGTCCTTGGCAAGACGGTTAAATGTGTTGTGCATCGTTGTGCGCTTGATGATCAGTTATGACGTTTAGATGAAAAGATAACGTGAAAAAAAATTCAGTAAAGCCGATTCAACTGTACATATGGACATAAAAAGAAAAATCTGAATAATATCTGAATAACAAAATATTCTTTTCAATTTTTTTTATGCTGAAAATGAATGTACTGTAAAATATCACTAAAACATAACCCAAATATTTTACTTAACCCACTCTATCGTTATGCGTCTGATTTCTCCAAGTCTATTGTGACCTATGTGTTCATTGTGGTAAATTAATAACCACTGCCACACACGTGTCCAAATCGAAAAGCAGCAGGCTTAAAAGAATTTATTTCACCCTGCTAACCCCCCCTTCCTCTTGTGGCTACTTCTCTGTCACCCCCTGCAGGTGAAACTTATGAAGTACATCTGCAAGCAGCTGCACTGCAAGCTGAAGGTTCCGGAGACAGATCGACCACAGGCCCTGGACACGTACCCACGCGTGGGGGACTGGTTACGCACCATCAGCCTGAGATCCGAGCTCATAGAGGTGACATGCAAACATGCAGCGTTAGGGATGTGTTTTGGATTAGCTTTAGTGAACAGAAAATGGGTGACATGTATTTGCAATCAAATATTTGCATTAGGTGCTTAGGTGCTTAAATGTTCCTCTTTTTCTTCCTCTGCCTTTTCTTCTCTTATATCCTCACTCGTCCTTTTCTTCTTTTCCTTTTCTTCTCCTCTTCTTTTCTCCTGTGTACGAATTTCTCTTCTCTTCTCTTCTCTTCTCTTCTCTTCTCCCCTTTACTTATTTCTCTTCTCTTTTCCCTTATTCTCTTCTCTTTTTTACTCTAACTGTATCTCTTCTTTTTACTTTTTTCTCTTTTCTTCTCACTAGATGTTGGGATACAATGTTAGCTAATGTACATTAATCTACTGATAAGAAATGAACACAAATAGTATAGTTAGCGAGCTACAAGACAAACAATTCATAATTGTAAATCTGCTCCGCTGTAGCTCTCCATGTTTGCGTACATTTTTCAGAACAGAATTGAGAGGTTGGCAGAATGAAGAAACAAAGCAAAAATACAATAGTGCATGGCCTTCAGGTTCATGAGTAGTTCACAAGATCTTACAAATGTCACGTGATCGTGTTGGCAATACCAACACCCACACCCTAATGACTTCTCAGACAGAACCTCTTAGCCTGAGTGTTTCAGAGCTTAGTCAGCTTTAGTGCTAAGCACGAACTCAATTTAGTGATTCTCAAGGCAGGTTGGTGTGCACGTGCCGCACCACAGTGTCACCTCGAGCTCACACACAGGGTCGTATCACACCACTGGGTCCTGGGTGACTTTTAAAGATCAGAGTGCAGTAATGAAGTGAGTAATCGATGAAGAACTTTTGAGATTTTTCTGCAGCTCTTCTTTCCAGTGCTTTGCTTTAAGGACGCACAAACTTTTTGCTCACCTATAGGTTTCCATGCGTTGTGAGTTGGTCTTTGTATATTAATTATATTTGACCTGATTCGTGACTAGAAATGTTATGAGAACACTCATAACACTTCTGGTCCCAGCATTTAACACTTATTCCTCTGTTTGTGTGTGTGTGTGTGTGTGTGTGTGTGTGTGTGTGTGTGTGTGTGTGTGTGTGTTCAATTTGTTCCTCCTACAACTGTATCTGCTCACTTGGTAGAAATTTGGTCTGGCATCACTGTTGGCCACTTCGACAGCTCTGTGACTTTGCCAATTGAGAACAATGTACAAATGTTCTCCATACCTGAGAAAGGAAATGATAGAATCCTGAAAAAGCCTAACTGCTTGCTACTCTGAAACACAGTTCTGTTGACTCAGTGCGATTTTTATATGAGTTTGGACATTAAAGCTACTTTGGTTCTTAGGAAAGGTACAGACTAGTGTTAGTGTGTAGTAGTGAGTTGTAGTGATAGTAATAATGTAGTAATAGTAGTAATTTTACTTATATTAAATTTACTTATATTATGTGTTGTTTATGATTTGAAAGAGACATTGGTTTGAAAGAGGCAGATGTAGAGGACAGGGTGGTATGGAGATGGATGACCTGCTGTGGCGACCCCTGTGGCGGGAGCAGCCGAAAGAAGAAGTAGATGTGTTGCTTGTCATAGTAGTAGTAGCATTAGGAATCATTAATCATTCATAGTGATAGTATCAGTAACCGTCATAGTGTTCATGATATTAGAAGTAATTGTAATAATGATAGTCGGACCAGCAATTGTAGGATTACTATTAGTAGTAATAACAACATTAATGGTGGTAGTAGTAAGAATACTACTACTGGTACTAATGCTGGAAGCTGGAAGCTGTAGTGATATTAATGGTAGTAGGTGCAGTAATAATTAAACTTTTAGTGGTGGACATAGTTGTAGAAGTAATATTAGTAGTAGTAATTGGTATAATAGCAGTAAATATAGTAGTTGAATTAGGAATAATGTTAGTAGTAGTAGTAGTTGTTGTTGTATTATTAGTAGTAATTGTGTTAATAGTAATGGTAGTATGATACCGTTAAATTTGTAGCAATGGTAGTGGTAGCAGTAATAATAGTAGTTACATTTTGAGTAATGGTAGTAGTAATAGTAGTTATAGTGATAGAAATAATAGTAGCAGCAGTAATATTAGTAGTTGAAACAGTAGTAAAAGTTAAATTAGTAGCAGTGGTAGTAGCAGTATTAAGATAAGTTGGGTCGTAGTAATGGTAGTAGTAGCAGTACTTATAGTAGTTAAAACAATAGTAATGGTAGTAGTAACAGTAACAATGGTAGTTAAAACAGTAGTAATTGTAGTAGTAACAGTACTAATAGCAGTTAAAACAGTAGTAATTGTAGTAGTAACATTACTAATAGCAGTTAAAACAGTAGTAATTGTAGTAGTAACATTACTAATAGCAGTTAAAACAGTAGTAATTGTAGTAGTAACAGGACTAATAGCAGTTAAAACAGTAGTAATGGTAGAAGTAACAGGACCAATGGTAGTTAAAACAGTAGTAATGGTAGTAGTAATAGTAACTATGGTAGTTAAAAAGTAGTAATGGTAGTAGTAACAGTACTAGTAGTAATGGTAATATTAACAGTACTTATAGTAGTTAAAACAGTAGTGAACAGTAGTAATGGTAGTAGTAATAGTAATAATAGCAGTTAAAATAGTAGTAATGGTAGTAGTAATAGTAATAATAGTAGTTAAAACAGTAGTAATGGTAGTAGTAATAGTAATAATAGTAGTTAAAACAGTAGTAATGGTAGTAGCAACAGTAACTAAGGTAGTTAAAACAGTAGTAATGGTAGTAGCAACAGTAACTAAGGTAGTTAAAACAGTAGTAATGGTAGTAGTAATAGTAATAATAGCAGTTAAAATAGTAGTAATGGTAGTAGCAACAGTAACTATGGTAGTTAAAACAGTAGTAATGGTAGTAGTAATAGTAACTATGGTAGTTAAAACAGTAGTAATGGTAGTAGCAACAGTAACTATGGTAGTTAAAACAGTAGTAATGGTAGTAGCAACAGTAACTAAGGTAGTTAAAACAGTAGTAATGGTAGTAGTAATAGTAACTATGGTAGTTAAAACAGTAGTAATGGTAGTAGCAACAGTAACTATGGTAGTTAAAACAGTAGTAATGGTAGTAGTAATAGTAACTATGGTAGTTAAAACAGTAGTAATGGTAGTAGTAACAGTAACTATGGTAGTTAAAACAGTAGTAATGGTAGTAGCAACAGTAACTAAGGTAGTTAAAACAGTAGTAATGGTAGTAGTAATAGTAATAATAGCAGTTAAAATAGTAGTAATGGTAGTAGCAACAGTAACTATGGTAGTTAAAACAGTAGTAATGGTAGTAGTAATAGTAACTATGGTAGTTAAAACAGTAGTAATGGTAGTAGCAACAGTAACTATGGTAGTTAAAACAGTAGTAATGGTAGTAGTAACAGTAACTATGGTAGTTAAAACAGTAGTAATGGTAGTAGTAATAGTAATAATAGCAGTTAAAATAGTAGTAATGGTAGTAGTAACAGTACTAGTAGTAATGGTAGTAACAGTAATAATAGTAGTTAAAACAATAGTAATGGTAGTAATAGTAACTATGGTAGTTAAAACAGTAGTAATGGTAGTAGCAACAGTAACTAAGGTAGTTAAAACAGTAGTAATGGTAGTAGTAATAGTAACTATGGTAGTTAAAACAGTAGTAATGGTAGTAGTAATAGTAACTATGGTAGTTAAAACAGTAGTAATGGTAGTAGCAACAGTAACTATGGTAGTTAAAACAGTAGTAATGGTAGTAGTAATAGTAACTATGGTAGTTAAAACAGTAGTAATGGTAGTAGTAATAGTAACTATAGTTAAAACAGTAGTAATGGTAGTAGCAACAGTAACTATGGTAGTTAAAACAGTAGTAATGGTAGTAGTAATAGTAACTATGGTAGTTAAAACAGTAGTAATGGTAGTAACAGTAACTATAGTTAAAACAGTAGTAATGGTAGTAGTAATAGTAACTATGGTAGTTAAAACAGTAGTAATGGTAGTAGCAACAGTAACTATGGTAGTTAAAACAGTAGTAATGGTAGTAGTAACAGTAACTATGGTAGTTAAAACAGTAGTAATGGTAGTAGTAATAGTAACTATGGTAGTTAAAACAGTAGTAATTGTAGTAGTAATAGTAACTATGGTAGTTAAAACAGTAGTAATGGTAGTAGTAATAGTAATAATAGTAGTTAAAACAGTAGTAATTGTAGTAGTAATAGTAACTATGGTAGTTAAAACAGTAGTAATGGTAGTAGTAACAGTAATAATAGTTAAATTAGTAGCAATGGTAGTACAGTAATACCCGTTTATATATATATTATATGTATATGTATATTTATTATATACGAAAAAACGTGATAAGCAGGGGCCACCCCAAAAATGCTATTTTATGTATACAGTACTATACTGTATTAACATTTTACTTCATTTTATAATTAATAATTATATTTTAAATAATACATTTTATTATTTCAACATAAAACTCAATAAAAAACAGTTTTGGTTTATTCGAACCGCGAAAAAGCGGGGGATTACTGTAGTGGAGTAATAACAGTTACATTAGTAGCAATGGTAGTAGTAGTAATAACTGGTTTTGTTAGTAGTAGCAGTAATAATTGTTATAGGGGTAGAAATGACGGTAGCAATAATAATATTAGCAGTTGAAACAGTAGTAATGATAGTAATAAAGCCACACTCCAGAAGCTGTGACGTGACTGCCTCCTCTCGTCCACTTGTACATGTCCATAATGAGATAATCGGATCATCATCTAAGCTTTAATTAGTCTAAGAGGTCACATGATGTGGGGATTTGAAGTGGAAACGAGAAAGAGAGAGGGAAATGGAGAAATTCATTTGCAATAAACATCTAAAATAAAACCGTCAGGTTGAGAGAGGGTAATGAGGCCTTTCTAACCCTTCCATATGCCAGTTCACATTCTGGCTTCCCGTGCCTTCCGGTTCCACGGTGCACAGTTCCGGGTCGGCGGCCATCTTGCCGTTTTTCCCGCTCCTCCCAGTATTTAAGGACACCCAAGACTTTAGCTCGGGGCTAGATTATCCCACTGGCTTCCTATAGTCCCTGGGATTATTCTTGCCTCCCTGTCTACTCTGTTTTTCACCTTACTTGTGGCATCCTGCATTTGGGTCCTCACCCAACCAGTGCCACTGCGTAAAGTGTCGGTCTACCCTAAGTTGAAAAGTTTAGATGCAAATACAAACAGATTGCAAATCTTATAAACCTATATTTTGCTCACAGAAGAACAAAAAAAACAATGTTGAAATTAAGGTAATGTACCATTTTAATAAAAAGAAATGTGGCAATTTTGAATTTGATTCCAGCACTGTGTCTCAAACTCCAGCAACTGGTCTCCTAAATTCCCAGGCATATAAGAGCAGAGAAGATGCTACACAGCAACCTTTTTCGAATTGGGGTTGTACATTAGTAGTTTCGCTTAGGAATGAAACACTAGTGTGTGTGTGTGTGTGTGTGTGTGTGTGTGTGTGTGTGTGTGTGTGTGTGAATTCCATGTGTGTGTGTGTGTGGGGGGGGGGTGTGTGTGTGTTTGTAGCGTGGATTCTCTCACCAACCCTGCTGCCTGTTCTGTTCTCTTCACGTTTCTTGCTGCGTAGGTGCTACCTGTGAAGTTGTCGTTGGATGCCTTGCTGCAGATGCCCGGTGCTCAGGTGCGAGAGACCATGAGGAGCCTGGGAGCCACTGCGGAGGAGTGCGTTAGGCTCTGCGCTGCCCTCTCCTGCTTAAAGAGTGCCACCGAATCAGGTGGGCGTCCTGTTTGGTCTGGCAGCCTGCTCCAGATAGCAGGAGTCTAATTTTAATTTGGGAATGAGAACGTGCCAGATGTAGGTATTTCTTTCAACATTTAGCTTAATAAATCATCACAAAAGCAGCAAAAGTCTTCTGTGACACACTGTGTGTTTTTATTTCTTTAGGCGAGTGTAATGAGGACGGGGGCTGCTGGTTTTCTGAACCCACTCGACGTGACAGTGGAGGTCTCACCCCAGCAGACCAGATCCCTTTACTCGGAAGTCTGACACGCCCTCATAGCCCCTCCCCTCTTGCCCGGCCTCCTACCACTCCCACCACACCCACCGTGCCCACCACTCCTCTTGTTTCATGCCTTCACTCACGCCACCTTCCGCCCAACCCTGAAGCCCACATCTACCACGGCTATGCGGAGAGCCTGACAGATCCGAGTCCATACTACTCATCTTGGCCTGTCCGATTGCATGGACACTCCTCCACCCCACCAATAACCCCACCCTCAAAGAGGAGGCACCGCCTGAAGCCACCCTGCACACCGCCGCCACCCTCACGCAAGGTACTCCACATCCTGCCCAATATCACGCTGACACGCAGCAAGAGCCACGAGAGCCAACTGGGCAACCGTATTGAGGACACGCCCAGCAGCAAGTAGGTCACTTTCTGTTGAGGCGTATAAATGATTTAACAGTTGAAAATTGTTATGTATAATTATAAATGTGAAAAATCATTTGAGGTAGTAGGCAGATGACAGTTACTATTCACATGGCATGAACATCTTTATTACACACATTTTGTTAATAAAAAGGCATTTAAAAATGTCTTTACCATACTTCAAGTCCCATAATGAGCCAGGAAAAGGACAGCTGTCTTTCACTTTCTGGTATTCTGGACAATTTAGCATGTTTCCTGTTCTGTGCAGACCATTCCATGCTTGTGTTCCCTATTTAAACGTGCCAGAAAATTTAGGTGGATGAACCAATGTAGTTTTAATTGAAGAATTATAAACTGTAGTCAAATATTAGTGACTCCTAACACCCCTAACATTTAAAGAGAAATGTGTGTGTGTGTGTGTGTGTGTGTGTGTGTGTGTGTGTGTGTGTGTGTGTGTGTGTGTGTGTGTGTGTGTGTGTGTGTGTGTATGTGTGTGTGTGTGTGTGTGAGAGAGAGAGTCAGTGAAAGACTGAGAGAGACAGAAGGAGAGAAAAAATATGCATATAAATGGTGTGTGTGTGTGTGTGTGTGTGTGTGTGTGTGTGTGTGTGTGTGTGTGTTTGTGTGTGTATGTAAGAGAGAGAGCCAGTGAAAGACAGAGAGTGACAGAAGGAGAGAAATAACATGCATATAAATGGTGTGTGTAAAAGGTCTATATTAATCCCCTACAGATTTCCAAGATTAGAAAAAAATGTCACAACAGGATACACATTGAAGGCCCAGTGTCAGGGTTCCTCTCTCAAACACACACACACACACACAACACACACACAAACACACACATACATACAAACCCAGTCATCAGTATCTATAATGCTAGTAACTCTAACAAACCCAAACCCAGACGTTCTCTTCAATAACCCTGAACATTACATTAATCTCAATAATCTTAACATTAGTACCTCTAACCCCAGTCCCTTTCACATTTTGTGTCATGTTCCCATGTTTTTTTTAATGTCCTAGTCCTGTCTCTATCCCCATCCTGTCACTGTTTTCTGAACGTGTTCCCCTGTTATGTGTTCGTCATTGATTACACATATGCTGTTTTACATATAATCCTGAAGCATCATTGTAAATGTTTTTATATCAGTTTTCCAATCCAAGCCTTGAGTTCTTGTTTCCATGGTTGTTTTGGTTTTAGGACACTTTGTTTAACATGTTTGAGTGTGTTAAACAGTCTGTTGGTTGTAACCTTTTATTTGGATTGGGATTTTGATCATTGGATTCCTATAAATAAAAGCACATCTGTGTTTACACACTGTGCCCTTCATCTGAGCACATGTTACTTCAGGACCCTTGACCCAGGCACTCGACTGATTTCTGTACATGCAGACCTTTTGTCAGCATAAATCCTTTATCCTGCAATTTTTCTGTGTTCCTGATTCTCCATGACCCCGCTGACCATCTTGTGTTTGTGTCCAAAGGTGTGGGAAGAAAAATAAGCTGTTCCTGAACGTGCAGATTAACGGCAATGCTTGTGACGATTCGCCGTCTCGCTCTCCGCTGCTTTCCACCCGGACGCATGGCGCTGTGCCAGCTACTGCCCCTTACACCCTGCCTGGGACGCCCACGCTACTGGAGGAACATGGAGGCCTTAGGAGTGAGACTCTCCCCACACACAAACATACACAGATATAGTGGTTACAAAAAAGCAGCATTTTATTACAATAGACATCTATTGTGATCAAATATTAGGTCATTTTAAATTTGATGGCTACAGCATGTCTCAAAAAAGGGAGAAGGGCAGTAAAAGGCTGGGAACATTAAGTATTACTGAAAAGAATCAGCTGGAGGACAATTTTGAAATTTATTGGGTTAATTTGCAAACAGTTCAGAAGCATTATTGGGTATAAAAATATCTTAAAGAGACAGAGTCTCTCAGAAGTAAAGATGGCCAGACGTTGACCTATCTGCGAAAAACTGCATCTACAAATTGTCGAACAATTTCAGATTAAAGTTCCTCAACATAAAATTTAAAAGACTGAATATCTCATCGTCTACAGTACATAATAGGAAATATTATGAGAATCTGGGGAAATCTCTGTACACAAGGGACAAGGGCTAAGATCATGATTGGATGCCTGTGATCTTCGGGGCCTCAGGTGGCACTGCATCAAAAACAGATATGATTCTGTAATGGAAATCACTCTAATGTCAGAAACATCTCCAGAAATCACTGTCTGTGAACACAGTTTGTTGTCATCCACAAATGAGGGTTAAAGCTCTATCATGCCAAGGAGAAGCTATATGTAAACATGATCCTGAAATGCTGATGTTTTCTCTGGGCTAAAGTTAATTCAAAATGGAAAACTTTTCTGTATTTAGCGAATCCAAATTTTGTATCATTTTTGAAAACCTTGGATGTCGCATTCCAGACTAAAGAGGAGACGGACCATCCAGCTTGTTATAAACGTTTATTAAGAAATTATCAATGCTAAATGGTTTTTAGAGCAACATATGCCTCCATACAGACAACACTATTTTCAGGAAAGGCTTAGCATATTTAAACAAAATAAAGCTAAATCACACGCTCAAGAAAAGGTTCAGAGTTAAAGATTTATCACAAAGACTCTTCCTGTGCTAAAGCGTTTATGGCTGCATTCCAATTGTGTTTTTAACATACACTTATCATCTTGCTCTCTGCACTCCCTTGGGGAACTCTTTACACCATTTTGAGAGCTGTTCTAGCACTTTATTATGTCAAGTGCGTTTTTTTTTATAGATGACCATTTAAAGGCTTGTGTTTCCTTTTCAAGACAGCAAAAATGACTTACGAAACTAATTTGTAAAATAAATTTGGCTAGCACTTCGTTTATTTAAGTATTATGACATAATTAAGGGGTTTAATCGTCACTTTGAGAGTAAAGGAAGATATTTTTCTCTTGAGGGGAATATCTTTTAAAAATATCAGTCTCTCTGCCTTGTCCCCCAGATAACATCGCTGTTCATCGCAGCTCTCCGCAGGCAGTGAGGAGAGACATTGGCTTGGCTGTCACTCACAGGTACTTCACCCACCTGCTTGATCGTGGGTTACGGTATTACCGCAGCATTGAAAATATTAAATAATCATCAAGGCTTGAACCAGGGTTGACTGCATGAGAGACTTGAACTCTAGCAGTTTACCACAGAATGTGTGAATCCAAATGAAGGAAAATCCATTTTCCAGTTTTTTTTTTTGTTGAAAAAATGTACAGAAACAGAAAACAGCTCAAATATGATTCTACAAACTCAGATCCCAAAAATCCAACATAAAAGGACAACAAAAATCAGTCCACACCTCAAAAAAAGGAAAAAGTCGAAAACCTCTCAGGAACTCAGGGACAAATACAATTAAAGTCTTGAGTGGTGGTAAAAAAAAAAAAAAAAAAAACACTGAACAAATTCTTAACAGGAAAAAACTAAATCAAAATCAAGGAATTACACCGGGCAACTCCAAAAGAGGCTGGAAATGCGGGCAACAGACCACACAGCTTTAATGATCAAGCAAGAAAATGAGACAAAAGGTGAACTTATGTACATACAGGTGAAAACAATGAAAACTAATGAGGGACAAAATTGTCAGGATCTTCCGGGCACACGGCACACACTTCCGGTTTCATGGCGTGCACTTCCGGGTCGGCGGCCATCTTGCCATTTTTCCCACGCCTCCCGGTATTTAAGGACACCCAAGACTTTAGCTCGGGGCCAGATTATCTTACCGGCTTCCAACGTCCCTGAAAATATTCTTGCCACCCTGCTCCTGCTCCTGACCCCTGTTCTGCTCTGCTCTGATTTTGAACTCTGGACTGGTTTTTGGGTTGTTTTTCTGCTCTGCTCATAGTTCTGTTCGCTGGTTTTTGATTTTTTAGACTGTTTTTTTGTATTGGTTCTGTCTTCCCTGTGCCTGTGTATAGACCCTGGACTGTTTATTGGTCTTTGTTTTCTCCTTACCCTGTCGCATCCTGCATCTGGGTCCTCCCATCCACTCACCCTAGTCACTCGCATGTTCTGACAGAATAATCTGGTCGTGCACCGTGTCCCCACTCCACTCCACCCGAGACCACTGACACAAAATGGTGAATCTGGTGGGAAAACAGGCAAAACTCAAACAAAGAAAAAACATAAAATGTTGTGTAGGAACCTAGCAGGATCCCCCAGATCCTGACTATAATTACCATGATTTGGGATAACATGAAGAACAAAAATGAATCCATACCTGCTTGATATTTTACTACATTGTGGCTAAACAATTACAGGATCAGATCCATCGGATTCAACATTTTCAGCAGTAGAATAATACAGTTCTACATTTGAAATGAATTTCCTAAAGGTTATAAATTACTGTGACCAAGTTTGTTGTTAAAAGCACTATACAACAAAATTGGATGAAGTGTGAATTGAACGGTGGCATGTTGAAGGGTCTTTCACTGTTGTCACATGAACAAGACACGTGTTTATGAAATGACCTGTTGATACACCAAACTGCTCTTCGTTTCACAATCACTGTGTTTCAGGTTCTCTACCAAGTCGTGGCTCTCGCAGACGTGTCAAGTGTGTCAGAAGAACATGATCTTCGGAGTAAAATGCAAGCACTGTAGGTGGGTTTGTTAGAGTCAGAGTGCACAGAAGCCGTCTCGTCCTCACCCTGGTCTTCATAATGGATATCGTTTGGAGTGAAAATGAAAGCCTTTCTCCTGTGCACGCTGTTCTAATGGCTATTTTCATCTGCGCAGGTTAAAGTGTCACAATAAATGCACGAAAGAGGCTCCTTCCTGTCGAATATCATTCCTCCCCAGTAAGTGCTCTGTTCATTCCCTTCTCTGAGCACATAAACGACAGAGTCCTTGAAAAAGGTTTTGTGTGTGTGTGTGTGTGTGTGTGTGTGTGTGTGTGTTCCTCTTACATTCCTTGACTGCTCTTGTTTCAGTCACAAAGATCCGGAGGACGGAGTCCGTGCCGTCGGATATCAACAACCCTGTGGATCGACCGGCCGAGGCGCCGCAGTTCGGCACATTACCAAAGGCAATAACCAAGAAGGTACTGACCTTTATGGTGCAGGACTAAAACTACAATCTCTTCTGTCTGCATACACATGGAAGCTGTGCTTTGTGTTTTTTAGCGTTGTTGTGTTATTTTTTTTATAGTGACATGAGACTTTTACTCAAAATGTATTTTCTATACATTGCAAGACAATGAAATAAGTACTCGTTATTCCCATTTGTGGTCGAATTTAACAAAATGCCTCCGAGGTAAACACTAATTAGAGACAATATGTAAAAAAAATAGGTCTATATGCACGTCCTCGATCTGAATCATGCGTGTCCTTTACAAACCTAGAAATGCGGTAACTTGCTGACAAACAAAGATTTTCCTTGCAAACATTTCTTTAACATTTCTTTAAATTTATTTATTGTATAATAATATGCCATGAATTGAGCAGAGGTGTAGCTGATCAAAATGAACTGATTAAAGAATGCAGAAGGTTGTGAGGGTCAATGGCGCTTTGATGTATTCCCTTGTGTAGAACCACTAACCATCAGCCGTTCAGCTTAATGCTTGATTTGATTCTAAATTTATTATGATTTTAACTCTAAAGTTCATTATTTGACTAATAACTAGTGAATGTAAAAATAACTACAGATATATTACTTCAGGTATAATCAGGTATAAACTGATGTTAAACATGGTACCGCCATTCTTTCCCAAGGAGTATCCTCCCGTGCTGAATCAGCTGGACTCCAGCAGTAACCCCTCGTCCACCACGTCCTCCACCCCGTCATCTCCCGCCCCGTTCCAACAGAGTAACCCCCCCAGTGCCACCCCACCCCCCAACCCTTCGCCCAAAAACCACCGCGACAACCGTTTTAACTTCCCAGGTGAGTGTTTCCTCATAGCATGAGTAGCATCATTTATTATTAATAGTGCACTTCTTACTCACTTACAGTATAGATCCAAAAGTTTAGGACTAGAATGTGTTTTAGAAATAAAATCAATAGAAGTGTAGGAACTTATTATTTCAAACATTTCTTCCTTCAAGATCACATGTAACACACTATCACCGATCATTCAAAAGCACATCTGCTGCTTTTCGACTTGCCTTTTAACCCTTAGCTTTTTTTTCTCTTTGTCTTGTTCCTGCCTGTTGATTTTTCTCTCCCTCTTTCCCTAAGCTGCCTTCTACTTTCAGCATAGACAGCAGTTTATCTTCCCCGGTGAGTTAAACACAACCTGCCGGTTTTCACAGCTTGTAACTTTTTTCCCCAGAAGTGTTCCATCAGCTTGTTGTGTGCGTCTAAAGACAATTATTTTTTACATCGTTTATATTTTTTTACATCGAGTGTGCATGCTGACGTCTCAGCTGGTTTTGTCTTGGGTGATTTTAGTGAATCGATGATCTATTTCTTAATCAATTTTGGTACATTAGCCAGTTAGTTACGTAACTAAAAAAAATCTGATCAACAATCTAAGTTTATGTAGTTGGGGAGGTGGTAGTTTAGTGGTTAAGGCATTGGAATTCAGAGCTGAAGGTTATGACTTCATATCCCAGCCAAGTTTTTACACAGGATGTCTGCCAAATGCTATAAAATGTAGCTAGCTAGTCCATATTTACATACAAGTAACTTAATTAGCATTGCTGCCTAGTTAACACACATGCTACCTAACAAACCTGCAAGGCATTGTGACTAAATTAATATAAAAATGTATATAAATCATTTGCTCATGCTTCACTGAAGCCCTCAAGCAGACACAAAGACAAAAAGTTCAGAGAGAATTGAAACAACTTGCATGGACTTGTATTGTTGGTTTTGTTTGCCTCCTACTGGTGAGTTGTGGTGTTGCTTTTCTGGTCAGTAATTAAATGTTCAGGTGTGAAAAGGTTTATTTATTTGTGTTTTGGTGTATTTTTTTTTTTTTAGATGTGTCCAGTTCCAACACGCCTCACCCGGAAGGTCTACCAGACACCGTGTAAGATAGATGTCAGATGATCTACAGAAAAAAGTGTTATCTCATGTAAAGTGTGGGTGACCTTTTTTTTTTTTTCATTTCCCCTCATTAAGGAATGAGACAGAACCCTCAGAGGAGGATGTGCATGCTGAGCTGGCTGAGCATGAAGACGGAGAAGTAGGTTACTTCTGTGATCCAGCCATTCTTATAAGCTTGTTGATATGAGCTACATGGTAAAAACAATCTTCTGCTCTAGGAAGAAGAGGAAGATGAGGATGCGGAAGCAGAGGAGCATAAAGATGCGAGTATAGAGGAGGAAGAAGCGCAGGAGGACGCTAATCAAGAGGAGGAGGAGGAGGAGGAGGAGGAGGATGTGAGCTTTGAAGAGACAAACGGCGGATCAGACTGTGAAGGAGATGAAGATGAGCTGGATGATCTGCCCAGTGCACGAGGCAGTGGCCCCTGGAAGGGTCCTGTGTCACGCAAGCCCAGCCAGACCAGCGTCTATCTGCAGGAGTGGGACATCCCTTTCGAGCAGCTCGACCTGGGTGAGCTGATTGGGAAGGGTCGCTGGGGACGTGTACACCGGGGCCGCTGGCATGGCGAGGTGGCCATTCGCCTGCTCGAGATCGATGGCAACAATCAGGACCACCTCAAACTTTTCAAGAAGGAAGTTATGAACTACAGGCAGACACGCCATGAGAATGTGGTGCTGTTCATGGGGGCCTGCATGGCACCACCACATCTCGCCATCATCACCAGGTATGTCAGAGCTGCTTTTTAAATTTTTATTTATTACTGCAAAATCTGCATCAATTCTTATTTTAATTGTATTAATGTTTAATAAGTATACTTTTGTTTCAAGGAAGAATTCTGACCAAGGAGCTTTAATATCAGCTAATGTTGTCAGGTTAGCTTGTGTGAGTAAAAATAAAAAAATAAATTTATCATCATCACTTAAAATCCTCTCAGAAATCCTCGCATTACGCACTCAATGTTGGCCGGCATTAGGTATGAACATTTTTTAAAATGATGTGTGTAATTCAGTAGCATTCCTGCCCTTTTGGTTCATGTTATCTAGCTGACTAGCAACTGGAGTAAAAAGATTATTTATTTAGAAAAATGTCGGGTTTGATATCCTCATAAATATTCTGGTTTGCTCAGGGCCGCTAGCTGAATAGGTTAAAGCGTGATGATTTAAAAATGGGAAGTAAAAATGATGCTTATAATCTTAATGTGAAGATTAATTCCTATGTATATTTTTATAATTAGTGATAAAATTGTCTAAAACAATCCTGTGTTTACCAATGTTAGCTAGCTTAGCCAGATTATTACCATTTACACTGTAACTTCTGTATTGTGCGCATTGTGTATTGTGACTTAAAAACCCAAATGGATTTCTGGTCCAGCTAGCTCAATATTAGCTAGCGAAATTCCATTAGCAATGAAAAAAAAAAATTGAAAACATATTAGTTTAAAATCCTCTCAGAAAAACTGTCCTGTTTGCTCCTGTAGCTACTGTATCTGACTAAATACATTTGGCATTAAAGAAATTACATTCATTCTAGTTATGATCACTGTAATTCATTGAATGAATTGAGTACTGCATCTGAAATTCTTTCATAGCTTCTGCAAAGGCCGAACGTTGTACTCTGTTGTGAGAGACACAAAGAACACGCTAGACATCAACAAGACGAGACAGATTGCACAGGAGATTGTGAAGGTAATTGGCGTTATTAGCCTCATCGTTAGCTATCTTTAACTATCATTAGCCAAACTTTCCTTTTGTCCTCATTTCTTTCGCACTTCATTAGGGAATGGGATACTTGCATGCGAAAGGCATCGTTCACAAGGACCTAAAATCAAAGAATGTCTTTCACGACACCAACAAAGTGGTCATTGCTGACTTTGGCCTTTTTGGCATCTCAGGAGTGGTTCAGGAAGGAAGGTAAAGGCTGTTTCTCCCTTCATCTGATTTTAAGACATTGTGCTTGGCATTATCATTTTGCTCGGCTGAAAACCGACTCCAGATGTGCGTTGTGTGTTCTTGTGTACGCTCATGCATACGTGTTGAGGCGAGAGAACGAGCTGAAGCTTCCTCACGGCTGGATTTGCTACCTGGCTCCGGAGATTGTGCGCAAGATGAGCCCCGGGAATGAGGACCGCTTGCCATTTTCCAATGCGGCGGATGTCTATGCCTTTGGGTAAGAACGTGTTTCTACAGCGATATAGGTTTAACGTTTAAACTAGTGAATTGACTGACCATTCGTTGTGATTTTAGCACTATTTGGTATGAATTGCAAGCGAGGGACTGGCCAATCACCAACCAGCCAGCTGAGGCCACTATCTGGCAGGTGGGCAGTGGAGAGGGCATCAAGAAAGTGCTGACGGAGATCAGCCTGGGAAAAGAAGTCACGGTGAGCGATCGTATAAACTATTATTCAAAACACTGGGTGTATAACAGGATTAGCCACTGAAGTATTAGCACCACAGGGAAAGTGGAAGCTCAGTGTTTAAGGCTCTGGGTTACTGATCGGAAGGTCGGGGGCTCAAGCCTCGCAATCGCCAAGCTGCCACTCTTGGGCCCTTAACCCTCTCGTGCTCCAGGGGCGCCGTTTCATGGCCGACCCTGCGCTCTGACCCAAGATTCCGGACAAGTTGAGATATAAGGAAATAATTTCACTGTGCTGTAATGCATATGTGACGAAGATATGTGATAAAGGCTGTTCTACCCCCAGTGTTTATGAACTGCCTTGTTTGAAACAAAACTAGATCACACAACAGAATAAAAACAATTGTGCGTGCAAAGGTTTGTCTAACGTACCTGTAACAAATTGACTGGTACCGCACTGGAAAAAGGATAGACAGGCAATAGTTCACCAAGCAGAGCTTTCTTTATTCACATTCAATTTCACCCTGGCGCTTTCCTTTCAAGTACTCACGCCAGGGCTCACCCACACCCTGCTTTCTCTCTTAGCGCCTTCTGAGTGAACAATGTTTAGAGAAGATTGGACAAAGCTTAATCACTAAACATGTTGCAGCAAGAAGGTATGTGTACCTTCTCTCTTCATTCACCTTCACAAATATCACTCTTTCTCTTCCTGCTCTCAGGAGATCCTGTCAGCCTGCTGGGCATACGACCTGCGTGAGCGGCCCACCTTCACGCAGCTGGCCGACATGCTGGAGAAACTGCCCAAGCTCAACCGCAGGCTCTCACACCCTGGACATTTCTGGAAATCTGCAGAGTATGTATCATAGTTCTATGTATCAACTTCTCTACCACTCAAAATTTCATACACCCCTCTCATAAACATGCATTAAAATGACTCTTTACATTTGTCAAAAAAAAAATTATTAAATATATAAAAAATATATTGTAAAACATTTTTTACATACACTATATCGCTAAAGGTTTGCGGACACCTGGTCATAAACATGGTATGTGCTTTTTGAGTATTCCACATTTAGTCCAATATGCTCTTATAAAATTCTTCACTCTTCTGTTCCACTAGATTTGGAATATGCTTGTGGAGATTTCTGTGAGATTCATTTACCCACAGGGGTGTTAGTAGAGTCAGGTACTAATGTAAGTGAGGTGTAGAGGCCTGGGGTGCAGTTAGTGTTCACATTCATCCCAAAAGTTTTAAATAGCGTTGAGGTGAGACCTCTATAGCAGGAGCTCTTCCACTCCAACCCATGTAAAGCAGATCTTCATGGATACATACCATATATAATTGTGTGCCTTCAGCTATGCAATAACAGTTTGGGAAAGAACCACATATGACTGGGAAAGTCAGGTGTCCCAAAACTTTTGTCCTTATAGTGTA